>NW_007247040.1:74163-181467 GCF_000164805.1 Carlito syrichta | reverse complement strand
TTACCCGCCGCCCGTCCGACCCTGCCACACCCGGGACAGGACGGAGCGTGCTGTGCTGAGGGCCTGACCCCAAGGCAGGGCGCTCCTCCACCCGCACTCTGCGAAGACCACCGGGTGTGCAGGGCCAGAACCACGCCCCGGGTCAGCGCGACCACCGAAAGGGGCAGCAGGGGGTGGCGACGAGAACGGCGGTGCAGGTAAGAGGGGTCCGAAGGCCAGGGAGACCACTGCCCACGGCGAGGCGTGGCCGGCACCCAGGTAACGCAGCCCGAGGCCCGCCAGGAACACCCCGATGGCACAAAAAGCAAAGCGCTCGAAGCCTGCTGGGGATGCCGCCCCACATGCCCAGTGTGTTTGTGTCGGAAGCGCTGGCCAGTCTTCCGGCAGTGCTTGTGACGATGTGGACCCCTTAGGGGGCATAGCGCCCTAAGCCTTTATGAACCCAGCACAGGAGGGGAGAGAGAGAGAGAGAAATAACGAATGACTCTGCCTTCAACTAGAATTTAAAGGGAAAACATTGAGCTCAGGACCGTCTTTCCAGTCAGCACAGGGTTCTCAAGGTAAGAAAAAGGTTCAGGGCAAACATTCACTCTGGGGCCGGCCCCATCAGGAAAATGTGGTCTCGGGGAAAAACGATGACAAGGGCTTGAACAAAAAATCCTTTGTGTGTTAAGCACTCAGAATTTATTAAGTCACATCTTAGACTCTTGCGACAAAGACTTCACCATACTCCTCGTTAAATAACGAGGGTTCTAAGACTCTTAAAGCGTTGTTCCCAGCAGCCTCAGAGCAAGTGCAAAACATAGAAGGACTTATCTCAAAGAGGTTTGTGCATCAGACTTGTGTTTCACGAAGGAGGTTTATATATTGATACATAAAAGCCCACAATGTTTTTTAATGGAATTACACCACTGTGGATGGAAAAGGACAGAGATAGCCCCAAAAGAAGATGTTTCTGGACTTTCAAACCTGCATGAGCAAAAAGCAAGCTCATAAAACTACTTGGCTCTAAACAATAGACTACTTTTTAAGAGAAAGAAAGACAGGCTCCTCCCAGAGGTGGAGCCAAGCGCCAAAGACATCAGCTCCCAGGAAGCGGGACCGGTGCCCAACGAAGAAACAAGCCACATCAAGTGCTGTTGAATTTCACAGTTTCTCTGGACCGATGAGTCTGTGTCTCTCATTCCTTCACTTTTCACATGTCTGCCGCGGTAATCCCATTCCTATGTATGTTGGCTCTGCGGGTGGCAGAGAGTGTCTCTTTCATTCCCAGCGAGAGGAAGCATATCTAAGGAGCCAAACCCAGAGGTCTTCATCTACATCTGAACCCGAGTTTGATGAGAAGACAGGGGACCTCCCACCGGGATTTTGCACGTGGGAAGAATGTACATAATTTGTGACCAGCGAAGGGTCCTCCACACGCTTCCCGTCAAAGAGTGGGGCTTATCTCCTTCCCCTTGAACCTAGATGGGCTTGGGGCTGCTTCAACCAAGAGTACGATACCAGTGATGCTTATAAGAGGACACACAGCTTCCACCTGGCTGTTGGGATGTTCCCTCTTCCAAAACCTCCTCACTAAAGACTCATCCAGAACTCTGCCACGGTGCCGTGAGGCAGCCAGGCCTCATGGAGAGACCATGGTTAAGCCTCATCTTCAAGTCACCCCATCCCAGAGCCCAAACATATGATCCAGAAGCCTCTAGATAATTCCAGTCTCCAGCTATTCAAGACTTCCCAGATGAGGCCCCAAACATCATTAAGCAGAGACAAGCAGGCCAGGCTCGGTGGCTCAGCCTGCCATCCCAGCACTTTGGGAGGCCGAGGCGAGTAGATTGCCTGGGCCCACAGGTTCGAGACCACCTGGGCAACTTGGTGAGACCTCATCTCTACAATAAATCAAAAATTAGCCGGGCATGGTAGTGCGTGCCTGTAGTTCCGGCTACTTGGAAGGCTGAGGCAGAAGGATCGTCAGAGACCAGAGGGTGGACGCTGGGGTGGCCGTGAGCGTGCCACTGCACTCCAGCCTGGAGTGACACAGTGAGACTCCGATTCAAAAAAAAAAAGAGAGAGAGAGAGAGACAAGCAACTTCCACTGCGCTGTATCCAAATCTCTGATCCACAGAATTTGTGACATAATTAAATAGTTGTTATTTTATGCTGTAACATTTGAATAATTTATTATGGAGTATCTGGATATACTACATATAATGATATCTGGAACACTAAATAAAAGTCAGCCTGCTTTATTTTCATGTGCCATTAATTCTAAACAGCATCAGCAATAAAAATACTTGCCCCGAAATAATCTTTGCTTGGTCAAAGTTCTAAATAATTGCTGTGGCTCCTACTAAGTTTTAATAATACATCTCAAAGTTCTCAATCCATGCACTCAGCACATTCATTTCCCAGCGCAGTGGATACAGCGCAGTGGAAGTTGCTTGTCTCTCTCTCTCTCTCTTTTTTTTTTTGAATAAATTAGGCCCATCTCCCTTAGATTCAGATTGAGCTGGGCATGGTTTTCAAATGTTCACTCCAGCAACTCTGTTCCAGATTTGAATTTTTAACACATATAAACAACTCCAGGTGGTCTTATCGAATAACAGAAGTGACATAACTCAAAGTTTGTCCCCATTTTTCAATCATGATGCTCTTACGTATTTCAAACCTACTGTTCAAATGTAGAATATGTAAAATAAAAAAGGTAGAGACACAAACTGTCCAGTGCAAGCTCAAACAATTCTGAACTGTTACGAATTGAATGAAAATTCTCCAAATTGACTTCCATATAAAATACAGTGTTCATTTTATTTTATTTTTTTTGAGTTGGAGTCTCACTCTGTTGCCCAGACTGGAGTGCAGTGGCCGCTCCCGGCCACCGCAGCCTCAGCCTGCTGGGCTCCAGCGATCCTTCCCCCTCAGCCTTCCAAGTAGCTGGAACTGCAGGCGCACGCTACCACGCCAGCTAATTTTTTGATTTATTGTAGAGATGAGGTCTCGCCAAGTTGCCCAGGTGGGTCTCGAACCCGGGGGCTCAGGCAATCCACTCACCTCAGCCTCCCAAAGTGCTGGGATTACAGGCTGAGCCACCGAGCCCGGCTTACAATGTTTATTTTAAAGAATAAACAAAAAAGTGCTAATTTGAAGCTTATTACTAAAAATAATTTTGTCATATAAGGGGGGAAGTGCTAAAAGATCATCTGCTCTGGGTGTCAAACATGCTAGGTACGCCACCAGAGCCAGGACATGCTGACTTAGAAAATACAACTGCTTCAAGGCTGGGAAACAGTGGCTCACACCTGCAGTCCCATCGCTTTGGGAGGCATGAGGGGAAGACTGCTTCGAGACCAGCCTGGGCAAAAAAGCGAGACCCCTGTCTCTCCAAAAAAAAAAAACAAAAAACAACAATTTTTTTTTTTTTAATGGCCAGGCACAGTGGCATGCTTCTACATTTCCAGCTACTTGGGAGGATCGCTTGAACCCAGGTGTTTGAGGCTGCAATGAGGTATGATGGCACCACTGCACTCCAGCCAGTCTGGGTGACAAAGGCCCTGTCTCACTAGAATAGAACAGAATAAAACAAAACTGTTTCAAATCACAGTCTCTCAAGCTTGCAAAAGATTCTCAAAGTAAGAAACTGCCTCAGGATAAAGATCCAAGAAAGAGTATGTGGTATGACTGTAAGATCCTTTGTTAAGACTTCAGAATGGTAGTGATTAATTAGGCCTCACAGATAAAAGTCTCTCAGGGCTTCGAATAATTAAAGGCATACTAACATGCCCAAAGTATAGAAAGGAGTGCCTCAAAAATAATTACAAGTGTGGCTTTGGAGGCATAGAACCCCACTGAGATTCATTGAAAATCCACAATGTTTTCAGGAAATTTATACTAGCAAGAGCACTGCCAGCTAAACTAAAGTGAACAGATGCAGTTCAAAATAAAAAAGGTCTGCGGGACCCCAACTTCTCTGCGCAGGAAGCAGACTGAGAAAGTAATCCAGATGCAACACGAGCTGTTTCTTACCAAAAAGGAAAGTGGTCTCGGAGTGGAGCCAAATGCTCAGGAGAATAAGAATGGATTAGAGACCCACATCCGGGAAGCAAGATGACATCCTGATCAAGGCATATTTGCCATCCTGAGATGAGGGGCTGGTGGTGTGCTCGCAGCTGGAGCTGCCACAGACCAGTGACTGCCATCTGATTCTTCTCTCTCCTTGAACACCAGTCTCTTGCTGTCGTCCTGCCTCTATCTGACCAGGTTTTCTTGGGTGCATGGGTGACAAGTAACATTCCTTTTTAGTTCACAGGTCTCTGAATCAAGAGAATTTGTATCCAAGAAGTTTAATCAATGAGACATCAGATGCAGGTCACAGATACAAGCCTGAAATCACAAATGAGTAAGACTTGGGGGTCTTGCAAAGAGGTGACATACTCTGCATGTGGAAAGAATGTAAATCATTATGTCCAGTGGGTGGATTGTGGTAGTTTAAACATGACCACAAGATTGTTGCTACTCCTTCTACAACCAGGAGAACCCTGTTTTTTGTCTTTCTGAATCTGGGTGGGCCATGGACCTTGCTTTGGCCAATGGAATGCAGAAGTGATGCTGTATGACTTCTGAGCTTCAGTCTCAAGGGACCTTGAAACTTCCTCTCTTGCTCTCTCAGAACATTACTGCTTGTGAACAAATTCAGCCTAGCCACCTGGAGGATAAGACACCCCATGAAAACAGGAAGGCCCAGACACCCCAGTCGTCTGAATTATTCCAGACATTCCAGCCAAGGCCCCATATATGGGAATGAAACCACCTGACGCCAGACAGTTCCAGCCTACCCACAACTGACAGTAAATACATGAGTGAGCCTAGATTTGTTTATCAAAAGAACTGCCTAGCTGAGCATAGGGCAGATTACCAGTCTCCAGAATTATGATCAAAGAATTGGTTGTTGTTGTTAGGTTTCAGGGTGGTCCGAGACAGCCCTCAAAATCTATCTACCCATGATCAACTTCCCAAAAAGTGTAAGTGACTTGTGCAAAGTCCACATAGGTAGAGTGGGCTAGAACCTCAGATCTCAACCACGCAGTCGAAGCTCTTTATGATACCATATTACCTTCTCTTATACTTGCCAACTACTAAAACAAGAAGAGAAGATGAAAGCCGTTTAGAGAAACCAGTATAAAAAGTAACTAAAGGAAATATTAGAGGAGGAATCATTCAATTTATATAAACGTGAATATGTCCATATATAGTCGATCTGAGTATATTTTCTACACATGTAAATTAGATTATTTGCATGCCACATCAAAACAGTAAATATTTTTTAGCACACAAGACACATCCTTTACTAAAGCTAGGTCCCACGAATTGCACTATCATTCAAACATTTTGGTAATTAGACTCTTATCCCAGAATTACACATAGGCTTTTATTTCAGATTGCTTAACAAAAACATTGTTCATAAGATGGGTGAGTAAAAGCAGAAATGGAAACAGCGACCATGTAAACACAGCAGTCTTGCATGCTAAGATAATTTCCTTTCTCCTTCACAAATGCAGTGGCATGCACAGACTAGGAAACCATGGGGCAGAAAGCAGGCGGGTGTCAATGAATGTTTTTCACACAGACACAACAAATCATGCCCCATCACACAGATGGCTTGCTCTTACCTTTTTCTGACATATAGCAGATATTTCAGCTGTAAGGGAAAGGTACACAAAATATCAACAAAGAAGGAGAGCCTATTTTAAGTAAAGGCAACCATGAAGGGACATTAAAAAAAAAGTTTAGTAACACAACCAGTATACTCGGTCAAAACAGATTATGACTTGCCTCTTAGTCATCTCCTTTTATTGGTTTCTGCATCCCTCCAAAAATATGAAATATATCTCTTTTTCGTTTGGTGATTATTTTAGAGTTTATGCTTAATGGTTTTAAAAACACCTACATGCGGCTATTCTCACAAGTAATTCAATCTTTTCAGACATGACTTAGAAATCAGATCATGTTAAAGTAAACATGTTATTCTTACCTCTCCATTTTACAGAAGGCAAAACTGAGGGCCACTGTGGCTAAATGAGTTCTTCAAGATCACACAGGCTATCAATGGTAGAGGTACTCAGAGCTAAAGTCTGCAGACTCCCTGTTTGCTGCTCTTTGCATTATACAATGACATTGGGCTGATGGGATATGAGATGGCTTGCCATATCAAAACTGTAGGGAAAACTTACTGGTTTGGACTACTGAGGCTTGACGTATCCATTTTTATCATCTCAATTAGTGTAAAACTGGCTGCAGTGTCACTTAAGATAAAGAAATTTTCAAACCATGCATACACCTATTGGAACAAGACTGTCAAACTACTGCCTGCTTACAAGATTGACTTTAATGAATGGATAATAATTATTTTAGTGGGCACATCAATTATTTCCCTGAAAATTTATGCTTAAGAGTATAACATTTATGCTAAAGATAGAATTTTTCCAAGAATCTGTTAACATGTACCCTGAAATGGTAAGTGCTCAAAAAATGAACTAAGACCTTCCTTTTCACATAATCTATGTTACAATTTATTTAAACAATCAAAAGTAAATGTCTCCCAAACCCTGTCTGGAAATTATGAATCAGTGGATGCCAAATCAGTGAAATTTACAACTCAGTTTTAAAAACTGGTGTGCATAATTAATATTACTTAACAACTTAATATCCTAGATTTTACCTTAAATAATCTGAGGTTAATATTATATCTATAAATAAATAATGAAAAATTAATACCAATCTTCTTCCAAAGATGAATATTATCTTGAGATAATGACCAGAATTCAGCAACATATCTAATACTTAAAACGTATTTTAGAACTAAACTATGGGTTTTACCTCAGAGCACTGGAAGTTCACAAATAAAGTAGCCCAATTTAACAACAACAAAAAAAATCTCAACCTATACAATTCCAAATCTTTTTGTAGATATTGTTGTATAAATTTTCAGAAAGTCTCTTTGAAAGATATAGAGGTTGACCAGCTGAGTGGCTTAGCCTGTAATCCCACGCTTTGGGAGGCCAAAGCGAGTGGATTGCCTGAGCCCCGCGGGTTTGAGACCCACCTGGGCAACTTGGCGAGACCTCATCTCTACAATAAATCAAAAAATTAGCCAGGTGTGGTAGCGCACGCCTGTAGTTCCAGCTACTTGGAAGGCTGAGGCGGAAGGATCGCCGGAGCCCAGCAGGTCGAGGCTGCGGTGGCCGGGAGCATGCCACTGCACTCCAGTCTGGGCGACAGAGTGAGACTCCCACTTGGAAAAAAAATAATAATAAAAGATATAGAGGTTGATACTATTGCTCTATTTTCCAGGGGCCTTGTACTCGCTAAATTCATTTCTGTCTAAGGTTGCAATTACTTAATATAAAAGTGGGACTACAAAGAAATAGTGTCATTATCATCAAGCAAAGTTCTTCAGTTAAAAGAACAATTCACAGAATTTAGTTGCCTTAAGGTTCCTACGTTTCCTTAATGGGCCTTTCGTATGGATCCTTTTATTGTCTATATCCGAGGTCAGGTATCTAGTTCTTCCTGTGTCCTTGGGCTGTGCTCAATTTGACCTCAGTCTTTTCTACCTTTTGTCTCTCCTCTGCTTAGTCCTTTTCCTTGTCATTTCAGCCTCCAATTACATGGCTAGAATACATGCTTTTCCAACGTGAAGAGGAGTGCTCTGTGTGGGACCTACCAATGTGTTAGAGCATAGTTTCAAAACTTCAAGAAGCACTGCGATTTTGTCTTTCCATTGAGATCGGTTACGGATACTTTATCCCCATTTTACTGTTCAGAAGACTGAGTCTCAGAGCAATTAAATGATTTTCCCCCAAAGCACAGGGCTAATAATAGCGGCAGGGAAAAGGCCCCTTATTCACTTCTCTCCCAGCTGGTGTTCCTTTTCCCTTTCTAACCTGGCACAGCATGTAGACAACAACTGTTATGTATACAAAAAAACCCTTAAGACATACTTCAAAGAAGAAAAAAAAAGGCTGGGCTTGGTGGCTCAGCCTACTATCCCAGCACTCTGGGAGGCAGAGGTGAGTGGATTGCCTGAGCCTAAGGGCTGGAGACCAGCCCAGGCAATTTGGTGAGACCTGTCTCTACAATAAATCAAAAATGAGCTGGGCATGGTAGCATGCGCCTGTAGTTCCAGCTACTTGGAAGGTTGAGGTGGAAGGATCGCCAGAGCCCAGCAGGTTGATGCCGAAGGTGGCCGTGAATGTGCCACTGCACTCCAGCCTGGGTGACGGAGTGAGACTCCAACTCAAAAAAAAAAGACATACTTCAGCAGAGCTTTAGTCATACGGAACCCTAACTCAACATACACCTTTAATTTTGGTGAAGATGATACCAGTTTCCTCATGGTTGAATGTGTGGGTATATTAAAAGCAAGACATTGATACAAGGCTTCATATCAATGAATATTCATAGAATATAATACTTTGGTTGTACAACAGCACAAAGGGAGATCAATCAGCCACGACATCAGGCAGGATGATTCATTATTCATCCTTTCCGAAGTAAACCATACCTTGTGGCAGAAGAACATCAATCAGCCACTCACTGTGTTCCCTATTTTAAAAAAGACAAAATTCATTTTTGAGCTTCATTGAAATGTTACCCTTCGACATGAATGTTTATAAGTTGTGGACTATTGCTCACAGGCTTTTAATAGAAAGCAAGTTTAATTAAGACACTATCATAATAAACTTAAAATGTCTAATACATTCCAGCTAAATTATAAAGTATAGGCACTTCATCATATTCAGTTATTTTTAAATGATGCTTTCCAGATGCTAATTAAGTCAACAAAATACTGCATGATCTGTACAAAGTTGAGCGTGTCTGTCTGTGAAACTAACAAGCAAAGAGAATCTGCATGATTTGTATGTCATGCTGGGAAGCCACAGTTTTTTTTCCCCCCTATTTTTTTTTCTCTGTGGTTTCTTAATAGGGTTACTTCAAAATTGGAGCTGCTTTATGAAGTGGAATTGCTTTCTTTTCAAGTCACGTTAAGAGAAATACTGCAACTTATCAAAGCTGAAATCTTCCATGCAAGATTTGCTGTGTGTTCAACAGCAGGCAAACCAACCTCTCATTGTTGCCTTGTTTTCCTTTCCTCAGGGACTCTCATACCTACCCTGCAATCCTCTCGCTGCATTCTTCACAGAGGTACAACGGGGGTGGTTTATCACCCAGAGCTACTGACAGGGAAGGGTCTATACACATCTGAAACACATGAAAAGACAAAATGAACTCTCCTGCTCCTGGTGAACACATTCCCTAACATTCTGGGCACAGACGCTTCGATAATGACAGATTTTCAAAAGCAAAGTAGAATAGCTATTTTTAGTAAAAACCTTTTAACCTAGAACTGTTCTTTCTGCATTGACTGATGAGTTCACACTGGGGATTTAAATAAGGCTACTGTGGTTCTCAATTTCCCTGTAATTTGCCATTTAAGTAACAAACAGTGTCAAGAAATCCACCCTCATTCCACAAGGATTAGAAGAAAAAAAAATCTTGTTCAGTGGCTACTCAAATTGGCTATATGTTCCTTGCAGTGATTCCTTCTCTAAAGTGGTAAACACAGTCATTTCTCTTTAGAGAAATGAATATTTATTAAGATTTCAAAAACATAACTGATACCAAAATGCTGGCAGTAGAGATTTTTGCTTCTTAAGATACACTTTATTCAGAAAAGTCAGCATTAAATTTAACACTGAGTGGTTCGTTTTCTTACTCTGCAATCTCAGTACTATATCAGTCATCCAACCTTTCATTTTCTTTTTTTTTTTAACGACCGCACACTCTCCCTCTTACTTCCCCAAAGGAAAGCAAGAACAAACGATCTGCTCTCGATATAGCAAATGGCAGTTGCAGGAAAACAACACAAGAGCCAGCTTCATGCTCAGGAGAGAATGCTGTACCCCCTCCTCTTGGTTTTCGGCGCTCTACACTATCAGAGAAACTTCTCTAGTAACGAACTATAGAAATGATCCCTGAAAGTACAGTCTTCAACCTTTCATTTTCACGTTTCTTTTTTTCTACATTGACCTATAATTTGTTTACCGCTGCTGTGCCTTGTTCTTTATGACTGGGTTTCATTAGCCTAAGCACAGAGATGAAGAGTGTTAACATCACAGTTGATCATCAGGATATTTCAAGTGCATGGATGTTTTAAATCAAATGAACCGAACATTCAGATGACTGACTGCATTTTACACTTTGCATCAGTTTTAATTTCTAAGATTTATCAAAAGCACTTTGGATTCTGTCCCTCTCCTCAAAGAAATAATCCACCCATGCTACAGCTGTGTATGCAGCTAAGGTGCCTAACACACAAATTCTTTATAATGCGAACAGGCTGTAATTCAAAGTTAAAATGCAGAGGAGTTTCAATGATTGGGAAAACAACTGTTAACTAGAATTGTTAACTTTAGATATGTACACCATCAAAATTCGTAAATTTTGTGTTCTCTGATGGTAAAGGCCACTGTGAAAATTTTTCTACCATGTTTCATGCTTCCTTAGTGGAATGAATAATGACTTTTTGGTGTGTTAAGTCAGGGATTATCAAACCTTTCTGTAATAATTTAAACTTTGTGGGCCACAATCTCTACCACAACTAAACTCCACTGTTGTAGCAGGAAAGCAGCCACAGATGATATGTAAGCAAATGCGCATAGCTGTGTTGTAGTAAAACTCTATTTACAAAGAAAGGCAACAGACCAGATGTGGCCACAGACCATAGTTTGCCAGCCTTGCCTTAGGCAATTATCTGGCCTCCAAAGTATTTCATAAAGTAGGCATCAAACAGAAGCTAGCAAAACCGAAAGCAGAGTGTGACATAAAGAACTTGAGGTTCCAACATATTTTTGTCTTTAATCCTATCACAGCTCTTGGCTCCTGCCTAAAAAAGATTTTCTGCAACAAAAGTAAATAATGCTTTTCTGTCTGGAAATCATCAGTGCCTCGCTCACTATTATGGAGCTACTGGGCTTTTCTGGTAAGGATTAATCTGTTTTTCCTAAGTCTTTCCCACGCACCCCGTGTAGATGTCCTCCTAAGTACTGGGACTTTATCTTCTTTTCTGATGAGTCACGATACCTCTCCCAGGTAAAGATACTTTTAAAGTCCACTCAAAAAACCCCAAACAACTCTTCGAATGTTAGAACTATAGTCATTAGATTATGACTGATCTGTTAAATTACTTTATTAACAAGATCCATCAGACTTGTAGCTGGTCCTGTCAGTTCTTTTTACTCTGAACAAGTCAGTTTACACCCATTCCAATGTATTCACATCTGGCTATCATATTAAAAGTGGTTATTTTTCTGTTTATAAATACAACATATGTCCAATGTTGGGGCTTAGAAAAACTGGGAAAGGGAAAGAAGAAAACTCAAACAACATTAACTCGCCAGTTCAATGCAACCCCTGGTATCATTTTGAAGGGTATTATTGTTTGCTTGTTTGTTTTGAGTTGGAGTCTCACTCTGTCACCCAGGCTGGAGTGCAGTGGCATGCTTATGGCCACCGCAGACTTGACCTGCTGGGCTCAGGAGATCCTCCCGCCTTAGCCTTCCAAGTAGCTGGAACTACAGGCGCATGCTACCACATCTGGCTTACTGGTTGTTTTTCACTGAGTATGAATATGAGTAATTTTTAAACTAAATCAGCATCATACTATAAAATTTAATAACTTTCCTTTTTTTTTCAGTTGGAATCTTACTCTGTCGCCCAGGCTGGAGTGTAGTGGCACGCTCCCGGCCACCGCAGTCTCAACCTCAGCCTTCCAAGTAGCTGGAACTAAAGGCACACGCTACCACACCCGGCTTTTTTGATTTATTGTAGATATGAGGTCTCACCAAGTTCCCCGGGTGGGTCTTGAACCCGCGGGCTCAGGCAATCCACTCACCTCAGCCTCCCAAAGTGGTGGGATGACAGGCTGAGCCACCGGGCCGGCTGAACTTTTCTTTTCATCTAACATTATTTCATCAGCATTTAGATGCTAGATACCCTCGATGTGCATATCATGCCCAGATGGTGTGGGTTTGGGTGCACTCACATTGTAATGGAAGAACATGGAGCCAAACTTGTTGGACTGCAAAATCATATTGCTCAATGGCTACTCAAAGTGGATATACATTCCTTGTAGTGATTCATTCTCTAAAGTGGCAAACACAGTAATTTCTCTTTTTGGACAAATGTGGCATGAAAACAAAAAATAAAGGCTTTTAGGAAAACTGGAGTTCAGAAAATAAGATTTGGGGGATGATGACAATGTCTTGGGCTGGGCGTGGTAGCTCATAATCCCAACACTTTGGGAGGTGGAGGTGAGAGGATTGCCCAAGACCAGCCTGGGCAACTTGGTAAGACCTCATTCTACAATAAGTCAAAAAAATTAGCTGGGCATGGTGGTGGATGCCTGTAGTTCCAGCTACTTGAGAGGCTGAGGCAAAGGATTGCCTGAGCCCAGCAGGTCGAGGCAGTAGCCATGAGTGCGCCACTGCACTCCAGCCTTGGTGACAGAGGGAGACTCTGACTCAAAAAAAAAAAAAAAGACTTGGAACTAGTCAGAGGTGGCATTGGAAAATATTGTGAATGTACTAAATGCCACTGAATTGATCATCTTAAAGTGATTAATTTTGTGTTATATGAATTAGACCACAATTAAAACAAAAATGACAGAAAGTAGCAATCCTCAGCAAAAAAGAACAACGTTGGAGGAATCACACTTCCAGACTTCAAACTTTACGACAAGGCTATGGTAACCAAGACAGCCGGGTACTGGTACAAAAACAGACACACAGACCAATGGAAAAGGACAGAGAATCCAGAAATAAAACCATGGGCCTTCAACAAACTCATCTTTGACAAAGCTGACAAAAACAAACACTGGCGAAAGGAACTCATATTTAGCAAATGGTGCTGGGAAAACTGGATAACTACGTGCAGAAGAATGAAACCGAACCCCTACCTGTCACCATACACAAAAATTAACTAAAAATGGATCAAGGACTTAAATGTGAAACCACAAACTTTAAGAATCTTAGAAGAAAGCTTAGGGAACATCCTCTTGGACATCAGAATAGGCAATGAATTCAAAGCCAAGTCCTCAAAAGCAAATGCAGCAAAATCTAAAGGTGGGACCTTATCAAGCTAAAGTTGTTGCACAGCAAAATAACTATCAAGAGAGTTAAGAGACAACCCACAGAATGGGAAAAAATATTTGCAAGCTATGCATTCAACAAAGGCTTAGGATCCAGAATCCAGAAGGAACTCAAACAAATTGACAGGAAAAACTAACCCCGTTAAGAAGTAGGCAAAGAACATGAACAGACACTTTTCAAAGGAAGACATTCCAGCAGTCAACAAACATGAAAAAATTCTCAGCCTCACGAATCATCAGAGAAATACAAATAAAAACTACAGAGAAATACAAATAAAAAAATGAGACGTTACCTCACACCCATCAGAATGGCTCTCATTAAAAAGTCAAAAAGCAACTCTGGCTTTCCTAAACTCTGAGGTGTCCATGTGTCTCTTTGAGCTATGGCTGCCATGTTTCCTGTCTTTGGCTCCCTCCCCTACCTTGAATCTCTCCTCTCTCTTTCTCTCTCATTAAAGTAAGGATATTAGAGAAAGCATATTAATACTTTCTAAATAAACTATATTTTCCAATCTGGAGGAAAAAACAGCAGGTTGGCAAGGCTGTGGAGAAAAGGGAATGTAAGCTAGCTCAGGCTTTATGGAAAGTAGTATGGCATTTTCTCAAAGAACTAAAAATTGAGCTTCCATATGACCCAGCAATCCCACTTCTGGTAATATGCTCAGAGGAACATAAATCGCTCTACCAAAAGACATGTGCACATGTGTATACACGGTATCACTATTCACAATAGCAAAAACACAAAACCAACCTAGATGTCCAACAGAAGTGGACTAGGTAAAGAAAACGTAGCACATATGTGCACATATATACAATAGAATACTGTGCAGTCATAAATAAGAACAAAATCATGTCCTCTGCAGCAACATGGATGCAACCGGATGTCATTCTAAGTGAACTATCACAGAAACAAAAAACTGAATTACATGTTCTCACCCATAAGCAGGCCCTAAGCATTGGACATGTGAATGCAAAGGTAGGAACAACAAATGCTGGGCACTGCTAAAGGAGGGACGGTGGGAAGAAAGATAAGGAGCACACAACCACTATGAGTACCACACCCACCACTGGAGAGGAGAGGACTCAATATAAACTCAGCCCTCTCCTGCACCAGGGGGAAGAGAGGGCTCACTAGAAACCTAGCCCTCACCTGCACGCAACTTGTTTATGTAGCAAACCCTCACATGTACCCACAACTCAAATAAATGAATAAATAAAACAAAACTCAGAAAACACTTTTGTCCCTTCCCAAAGAAAGAGGGAGCTGTGACTTAGGTAGGAAGAAGAAAAGAAGGGCATAAAAGCAAAAGTAAAAGAGAGCCATGGAAGTCTCAGCACTGAAGAATCAAGCTGAATAAAACGTGGACTCACATATGTGTAGCCCAACATATCTTTACACCAGAGAAATTTACTCACACGGTCACATGCCCTGTCTCAACATAAATGTATTCAATCTGCCTTTATGCAAAGCAAATATTAAATGTGACAATATGGGGATGCCATTTGTTAGGAGGACGTATCTAGAGGACAATATTATTATTAGCATTTCTCTGCCACTTTGGGTAAATGAAACACATTTTTGGTTCCTTTTATATCTATTAGATTTCTTTTCACAATTTCTAGTTTGTTTCTATAAAATGATAGTATTATTTTAAAATTATTTAGTAATTTTTACAGTCTATAGAACAAGGGAAACAAATTCCCACGACATTAGTAACTGTGAACTCTAAAAACTTCAGCTAACTCTCACTTTCCATAATATAAAAACTAACCCTTGCAAACCCAGACACAGGTCCATCCAGCCAACTATTCTGTGTCCAACAAATACATCATGAGCAATACTGTTAAAAGGGGTAATTATTTTTCTTAATGTTCAGGATGATAACAGGATGACTGATTTGATGTGGCAGAAAGAGAATAAGGTTGGGAGTCAGGGTACCTGTTTCTGAATCCATTTCTGACACTAACTGCTGTGTAAACTTGAGAAAGAACCTGACTCTATGAACCACTCTTTCCTGACCATAATGCACCTCTCCACATGTATGCTGTCCAACACCTCTCAGTCATCTCAACTAAGTCGTATTTGTGGTAGGTGCTAAGAATTAACAAAATAATCCATTTCTATCCTACAGGTCTTACGTTTGCATAAGTACTCCTGATTTGTAGCAGGCACATGAAAACAGAGAAAAAACTGGTTCATTAGCTGAGATGGACGCCAGTTAAGAGTCGACTATGTAAGTACTTCACAGGACTTTTCCGATATTAGCGTAGTATTACATGGCACTTGCCTATTAACTCATAGCTCAAACCTGAAGACACAGCTGTTTATTGCTCTGTCTCCACCCAGGACATCAAAGCACAATCAGATAAAACATGGAGGTGTTTGAAATTACTACAGAAGACAGACTTCTGCTTTATGGAGTAGGATGCAATCTACTTCATTTAGCAATTTGCTCCTGATAAGTTGACCACTGACAACACAGTACAACACCAGTTCTAATAAAACAGTACCTTCACAGCTGGTTTGTTAATTGCGTTGTGGCATTCAATGTGCTGGCAGTGAATGGGATTCCAAGCTGAAAAGCAAAGCACAGGTGATGAATACTTCTTACTGAAATTATTCATGCTCTAGTGAAAACAGATGCTTCGCTGTTTTCTTTTGTCCAGATAGAACCATCATCAGAAAGCTTTCTAACAAAATCATCTCTTTAATCTATGAAGAATTTAAAAATCAGTCAGATATCACAATTCCACCCATTTTCCCAGGGGGAAAGAAAAGCCCATATAAGGTGGCACTACAGATCCATATGACCTCACACCATTAACAAGTTCTCAAAGGTTTTTTTTAACCCTGGTTTCACTTGATCCTCCAACAATTCTGTGGGATAAGTTGATAGAGCAGGTCACTAATCTCATTTCATACAAGAATAAGTTAAAGTTAAAAAAGTTAAGTAGTTTGATACGGTCACAGTGTTAGTGAATGGCAAGCGGAACTGCATCTCTTGGTTCTTGACCCTCTGCTCTCCTCATGACATTATGCTGAGACATTATCCCAGACACTTGGCACCAGGAAGCATCCCAAATTGGTAATAACAGCAGTAAACGGTAAGCCACGCTCTACTATTCCATTTCCCACCCCATCCCCATCAAATGCAGAGGCTAGAAAGACTAGTTTCTCACCCAAATGAAAAGCATCTCTCTCTCTCACATGTGATGCCAGTTTGCTAATACTCAATTACTTAACTCAGTATACACACAGAATGAGGACAAGAAGCAAGTGGCCTGCAA
Source organism: Carlito syrichta (assembly GCF_000164805.1). Taxonomy (NCBI): domain Eukaryota; kingdom Metazoa; phylum Chordata; class Mammalia; order Primates; family Tarsiidae; genus Carlito; species Carlito syrichta. Next base: position 164,978 of record NW_007247040.1, on the reverse strand, counting down.
TAAATCCAATCAAGACTCACAACCAGTAATTATCAACTCTGGGTAAGCCTGTAGACCAAAGCACTCAACTAATAGTAATCTATTATTTAAAAAATGTAATAGGCTTGTATGCTTGAAAGTAGGACATTTTTCTAAAGTGCCATATTCTAAACTTACTGGATTATAATTGGCCTATTTTTTTTGAGTTGGAACCTCTCTAACACCCAGGGCTGGAGTGCAGTGGCACTCTCACGGCCGCCTCAGCTTCGACCTGCTGGGCTCAGGTGATCGTTCCACCTCAGCTTTTCGAGTAGCTGGAACCACACACATGTGCTACCATGCCTGGGTAGTTTTTGTGACTTATTGTAGAGACAAGGTCTTGCCAAGATGTCTAGGCTGGTCTCAAATCGCTGGGCTTAGGCAATTCTCTCACCTCTGCCTCCCAAATTGCTGGGATTACAGGCACGAACCACTGCACCTGGTTGATCAGCCTATTCTTAATAATACAGGAATTTGCAGATGAGATAATATCCTCACTTATGTATTCAACTGTAATTTTAAAATATCTATTATTAATTATTCAGAACTAATTTATGCTCTAAATGTTTTAGAAAAATTTCTATCTAGAAATATCCAAATTTCAAATCTTCTATCCTATTGTTAGACCATGTATAAACTTATATATATAAAATTGGGAATTCAGGAAAATATAGTTACCAGAGCCACTGACCTTTAAAAATGTGAAACTTGTCTATTTATTTAAAAAGAAGGTAAGACGTACAGACCAGAGATCACAACTCTAAAGCAACATGATATCATATTGATTATATTTTTAGAAAGAGAGAAAGAAGAAATGAATGAGTAAACAAATCAATGAATAAATAACTTGGGTATAAGCATTTCATAACTATAAAATTTGTTTCCCCTATGTGGTAAAGTCAAGATAAATATAGAGTGGCAACAAGTTTTCCTGTACAATTAGAGAAACTTAGAGAAAGACAGCCTTTAACACAGGATGAATTGCAAATACATGAGACACGTGCCTCATTTCTCTGCACCCAAACTCATGACTGACATCACTAATCCATTTAAGCATTCCTTTTTACTGAGTCCAGAATTGGCCTCAGAATCCTTACCACTGTGCTATAACTAGTCATCACTAATCAAAACAGAGTTGGCACACAAGATAAAATCTGCTAAACATCTCTCTTTTTTTTTTTTTTTGAGTTGGAGTCTCACTCTGTCGCCCAGACTGGAATGCAGTGGCTGCTCCCGGCCACCGCAGCCTCGACCTGCTGGGCTCCGGCGATCCTTCCGCCTCAGCCTTCCAAGTAGCTGGAACTACAGGCGCGTGCTACCACGCCCGGCTAATTTTTGACTTATTGTAGAGATGAGGTCTCGCAAATTTGCCCAGGCAGGTCTCAAACCCGCAGGCTCAGGCAATCCACTCACCTCAGCCTCCCAAAGCGCAGGATTATAGGCTGAGCCACCGAGCCCGGCTTGCTAAACATCTCTTAATCAATGTATTATAAGAATGGTTACAGATTGCTTTTTAGAAGTTCTTGACACTTATTGGCAGAAGTAATATTCAAAATATATAACAACAGCTATGGCATGAGCAAAACAAATCAGAATACATACCGGCCATAGTACTTGATCAGGGCTCTAAAGATTTCTGCTCTGTCAGAAATGAATGCTTTTAAGTAGCTAGTGGAAGATATTCAGGAGGTCCTACACCTAATTATATAATTTTTCATTCCATTTTTACTGTGTGTCACTGAGTAAAGAATAAGTTGTAAGATAATCCATTTAAGTTCATCCAAGCCACACTGGATTTAAGCGTACTAGAATAGTCAGTCTTAGTTTTTTCTGTGTATCAAAAATCCTGACAAGGTTTTAAAAATATGATACCTGGAACCCAAGTTAGAACTTCTGAATCAAAATGTCTAAGGATAGGACACAGGTATTTGTAATTGGGAAAAGCATGATAATTTATTATGATATAAGGACAATCCACATATCTTATCTTGTGACATATAGTAAAATAATGACAAAACACAAAACATGAAAAAAACAAAAAACATAACATAAAAACACAGCAGACAAGAATTCTCCCTTCAATTATGATGAAATAATTCCACCATAACCTTCCATCATAAACAACTAGAAAACTAAAAAATATATATGAAACACTATTTTCAAAATTAGACTACAAGTGCAGGATAGTGATCCTTGAAAGAAAAGAAGTAATGCAGTGATCCCCACAATCACCCGGTTTTCTTCCTGGAAGCTATTTCCAGACCTTGGCTCTAGAAGGGGAAAGATAAGTAAATAAGGTGGTTTTGTTAAGGTGAAGAGTCAGGAGGTGAAATGTGGAAAGATCATGTGACTGGAATTTGCTGAATAGAGTACTGAGAAAGACAGAACCATGCAAAGAAAGAGCTCTGGAAATCTGAGCGGGAGTCTTTTTAGGTCTTTGGCTTTTTACTAACCAAAATATCTGTAAGGTAAAACTCCTTAAGACTGGATAGAGATAAACTATGGGGGTTCTATAAGCTAAACAATTCCCAAAGCTCATACAGAGCTGAAATATATTCAAGTTTCAACAAGCCAGATAAGAGAAAATTCACTGAAGGCTTGAAGTAGTCAATACAGACTCTAGGAAGGTCATATCTTACTAACAGAGCTAACTAATATTAAGAAAAAGGCTACCCTAATAAAGCTTAAAAACAAGCCTGGAAAGCATCTACCTGATCCACAAGTAACTTGGCTGCCTAAACAAACTTTAACATGAGTGTAATGGAAGAAAATAAATGCCAGATACTCAATAATATCATATTCATGAAATTAGCATCCAGTCAAAAATTAATTGCTATTGAAAAGGGAGAAAAATGTTATAATCTGGGAAAAAATTAATCAATAAAAACAAACCCAGAAATTATATAGATGAGGGAGTTAGCAAACAAGGACTTTGAAACAGTTACTATAAAAATATTCAAAGAGCCGGGCTCGGTGGCTCAGCCTGTAATCCCGCGCCTTTGGGAGGCTGAGGTGAGTGGATTGCCTGAGCCCGCGGGTTCGAGACCTGCCTGGGCAACTTGGCGAGACCTCATCTCTACAATAAATCAAAAAATCAGCCCGGCGTGATAGCACGTGCCTGTAATTCCGGCTACTCGGAATGCTGAGGCAGAAGGATCGCTGGAGCCCAGCAGGTCGAGGCTGCGGTGGCCGGGAGCGGCCACTGCACTCCAGTCTGGGCGACAGAGTGAGACTCCAACTCAAAAAAAAAAAAAAAATTCAAAGAATAACATGAACATAAACATAATTAGGACAGAGATAGAAGACATAATTTAAAATAAAATGGGATTTTCCAAAATGAAAAAAAAATTGAAATTCAAAACTCACTGAGTGGGCTTAATAGCAGAATAAACAACGAGAAAGAAAAGATCCAAAAATTAGGAGACATAACAGAATATACTCAAACTGAAGTACTGGAGGAAAAACATAGCTTCTGTGAACTGTGAGAAAATTTCAGACAGCATAAAATAAATGTAATTTAAAGCACAAAAGAAGCAGAAGAGGAGATATTTGAATAAATCATGGTCAAAATTTCTCAAGTATGATGAAAACTATCAACCCACAGATCCAATAAGCTCAATGAGTCCTAGGCAAGTCAAAAACAAAGAAAACCACACAAAAATAAAATTAAAATCAAATTGATGAAAGCCAATAATAAGGAGAAAAATCTTAAAAGCAGCCAGGAGGGGGGGAGAAAAAGACACACTACTTATAGAGGGAAAAAGATAAGAATGATCACTGATTTCTTGTCAGAAAATTGCAAGCCAGAAGACAATGGAAGGACATCTTTAATAGGCTGAAAGAAAAAACTGTCAACCTAGAATTCTATACCCAGTGAAAATATCCTTCAGAATGAATATAAAATAAAGAGTATTTGAAGATGAACACAAGATAAGAGAATTCATTGCCAGCTGAGGTCCACTGTAAGAAACAGTAAAGGAGCTCATCAGGCTAAAGAGAAATGATACCAGATAGAAGCTTTGACTTACAAAAAGGCATAAAGAGTGCTGACATGGCAGGTATGATGAATAGCCATAAAAGACTTTTTTAAAACCCATATTAAAATGTTGCTAAAAGATGATTTAACTACTTAAAAAATAGAAATACATTGAGGCTAATAATATATATATATAAGTAAAATATTTGATAACAAGAGTAAAAAGGAGGGAAAAAATAAAGATATAAGATTCTTATATTACATGTATCTGGTATAATATTACTGGAAGTAGACTGCAAAGTAAAAGGTGCATATTGTAACCCCTAGAGCAATTTTTTAAAAAGGTGAAATAGCAAACAAACTGACACAGAGATAAAATGGAATACAAAACATAATAAAAAAGACAAGATATCAAAAGAAAAAGAAGAGCCAGGCTTGGTGGCTCAGCCTGTAATCCCAGCACTTTGGGAGGCTGAGGCGAGTAGATTGCCTTAGTCTGTGGGTTCAAGACCAGCCCAGGCAACTTGGCAAGACCTTGTTTCTACAATAAATAAAAAAAATTAGCTGAGCATGGTAACATGTGCCTGTAATTCTGGCCACTTAGAAGGTTGAATCGGAAGGCTTGCCAGAGCCCAGCAGGTTGACGCTGGGGTGGTCATGAGCATGCCACTGCACTCCAGCCTGGGTGACAGAGTGAGACTCCAACTCTAAATAAATAAATAAATGAGGAAAAAATAGATGGGATAAATAGAAAACAAGTACAAATGATATACTGAAGCCCAATAATATCAGTAACTACATTAAATTCAAATGGTCTAAATAATTATTACACTAATATAAATGGTCAAAAAGTAGAGATTGTCAAATACAATTTAAGTTTTAGAAAGCCATGACCCAATTTTTATACTGCCTGTGAAAAACACATGAAATATAAAGACACAGATAAATTAAAAGTAAGCAAAAAAAGTTATATCATGCAAATATTAATCATAAGAAAGTTGGAGTGTCTATATAAATATCAGAGAAGTAGATACCTGAGCAAAGAATATTACCAGAAATAAAGAGGAATATTTCACAATGATGAAAGGGCCAATTAATCCAGAAAGCATAACAATCATAAATAATCTATTAAGTTGGCAGAACTGAAAGGAGAATATTTTCATAATTAGAATTGTAAATTTCAATGACCTCTCAGTAATTGGTAAAATAAACAGACAGAAAATTAGTAAGACTGTAAGACTTGAGCAATACTCTCAAATGACTTAACCTAATTGATAATGACAGAAATTTCCACTCAACCACTGTGGATACACGTTGTTTTCAGGTGCACATGCAACAGTGACTAAGATAGACATTATGACAATATTCTAGTCTACAAGGCAAGTCTTAAATATTTAAAAGGAGCTACATAATACAGTGTGTTTTCTGGTCGTAGTGAAATTAAACTAGAAACAAATAACAAGAATATCTGGGAAATCACCAAATATTTGTACACTAAAAACATACTTCTAGCCGGGCTTGGTGGCTCAGCCTGTAATCCTGCGCTTTGGGAGGCTGAAGTGAGTGGATTGCCTGAGCCCACAGGTTTGAGACCCACCTGGGGAACTTGGTGAGACCTCATCTCTACAATAAGTCCAAAAAATTTGCTGGATGTGGTAGCACACGCCTGTAGTTCCAGCTATTTGGAAGGCTGAGGCGAAGGATCGTCGGAGCCCAGCAGGTCGAGGCTGCAGTGGCTGGGAGCAGCCACTGCACTCCAGTCTGGGTGACAGAGTGAGACTCCAACTCAAAGAAAAAAACAAAAAACAAACAAAAAAAACCATACTTCTAAACAATTCATGAATCAATGAAGAAATCAAAAGAAATATTAAAAAATATCCTACTGAAATACAATGAAAACATGACATACATAACAAATTTCTGGAAATCAATTAAAACAATGATTAAAGGGAAATTTGTAACTTTAAATTCTTATGTTAGAGAATACTAAATGTTCAAAAATAGTCAGCCAGGCTCGGTGGCTCAGCCTATAATTTCAGCACTTTGGGAGGCCAAGGTGAGTGGATTGCCTGAGCCTGTGGGTTTGAGACAGCCCAGGAAACTTGGTGAGACCGCATCTCTACAATAAATAAAAAATTAGCTGGGTGTGGTAATGCACACCTGTTGTTCTGGCTACTTGGAAGGCTGAGGTGGAAGGATCACCGGAGCCCAGCAGGTCAATGCTGGGGTGGCCATAAGTGTGCCACTGCACTCCAGCCTAGGTGATAGAGTGAAACTCCAACTCAAAAAAAAAAAGTTCAAAATGAATTACTTATGCTTCGACCTTACAAAGATATAAAAAGAACAAACTCAATCTTAGGAGAAGGAAGCAAATAATAAAAATAGAGGAAGAAATCAGTAAAATTGAAATCAGAAAGCCAATGGAGAAAATCAATCAAACCAAAATTTGGTTGTTAGGAAGTCTCAATTAAATTGATAATCCCCCTAGCCAGCCTGAAGAAGAAAAAGTTTTTAAAAATCACAAATTACCAATGTGAGAAATGAAAGGAAGAACATTACTACAGATGCTACAGATATACCAATAAATTTGACAACTTCAATAAAATGTTTACATTCTTCAAAAGATACAGATTGCAAAATATGACTTAGAAAGAAATAATAATCCCATAACTATTAAAGAAAGTATATTCATAACATAAAACATTCATAAATTCATACATAAAATTAATAACATCAAAACTGCCCTCAAAGAAATCTTCAAGTCTAGATGGCGTTAGCAGTGAATTTTATTAATCAGTTAAGGAATAAATAGCACAAATCCTATATAAACTCTTTCAGAAATTAGAAGAGAAAGTTGCACTTTCCAACTCATTTTATGAAGTCAACATTATTCTTTAACAGAACCAGATATATAAATCACTGTTAAAGAAAAGTAGATCAATATCTCTCATAAATGAAGAAGCGAGAACACTTAATGAGAACTTAGAAAATTAAATTCATCAATATAATACAGTATGATAATGTGGAGTTTTTTCCAGAAATGCAAGATTGGCTTAATACTGCAAAGAAAATCAAAGTAATTTAAAGGAAAAAAAAAATCACAAAATCATCTCAATAGAAAGATGTCATTTGATCAATGACATTCATTCATAACTAAAATGCTCCACAAACTAAGAACAGCCAGTAACTCCCTCAGTCTGATAAAAAGTACCTATGAGAAACCTACAGCTAACATCATACTTAATGGTGAAAGGCCAAATACTTTCTCCACAGATTGGGGGAAAAAAACAAGGATTTCTACTTTAAACATTCTATGTAACATTGAACTGAACATATGAAGTCGTGCAATGAGAAAAATAAAAAGGAAGAGAGAAAAGAAAGAAGGAAGGAGGGAAAGGAAAAAGTAAGACGGGAGGAACAGAGGGAAGGAAGAAAGAAAGGGGGACAGGGCACAACATCAATAAGGGCACTTACTCTCAAACCAGGCAGAGTGGGGACCAAAGGGAGACTCAAACTTTACCTATATGATGTCCACTTGTATACCTAATCCTGAATTGTATCCCACATCTTTAAAATAAAAAATATATATAAAATAACAACCATACATACAAGAAAAAAGAAGACAAGAAAACAAAAGAAACAACAAACAATAAAATGAGAAACTACTGGGATCCAAAACATTGTGCTATTAGAAGCAAATGTTAAAATAACTAGGCTTACTTAATATGTTCTATAAAGTAAAACAAGTTAGAGGTTCAAAGAATATCACAGAGGGAGCAATTATAAATTTATTTTATATAATATGCTATATATATGACCAAATAAAAATGGTAACGCTTAAAAATATAATCAAGGGCTGGGTGCGGTGGCTCAAGCCTGTAATCCCAGCACTTTGGTTGGCTGAGGTGAGAGGATTGCTTGAGCCCAGGGTTTCGAGACCAGCCTGGGCAACATGGCAAGACCTTGTCTCTACAATAAAAAATGAAAAAATTATCCAGGCTTGGTAGCATGCACCCGTAGTTCCAGCTACTTGGAAGGTTAAGGCAGAAGGATCGCCTGAGCCCAGCAGGTTGATGTTGGGGTAGCCATGAGTGTGCCACTGCACTCCAGCCTGGGCGACGGAGTGAGATTCTGACTCAAAAAATATATATAATCAAGGGGTGAGATTGGGGAAACAATGGTTGAAAGATACAACATTTTAGGGAAAAAAAAAGATATATAATAGCCAAATTGAGAATATAATTGAGAGGCTAAAGAATTTGCAAACAGGAAGATAAATCAGAAAGAAAATCAGCATGAAGCACAGAAAGAGATGGAAGGAGGGACGGAGAGAAGGAGGGAGGAAATTAAAAAATATATGAGGGGAAAGGAATAAAAAATAAAATATACGCACAATTGGAATTCCAGAAAGAGGGATGAAAATATGGCAGAAGCAGCCACTTTTGATAAGATAAGAGAACTTCCAGCTACAGATAATGCAAAAGGTGGTATTGTACTCATCCTTCCACTGGACAAAATGAGGCAAGTGGTTTCAGATACTGGGCATGGATTTTTAACACAATATGCAATCCTTTTAAAAAGTAAAGCATCCAGCCGGGCTCGGTGGCTCAGCCTGTAATCCCGCGCCTTTGGGAGGCTGAGGTGAGTGGATTGCCTGAGCCCGCGGGTTCGAGACCCGCCTGGGCAGAGAGACCTCATCTCTACAAAAAATTAGCTGGGCATGGTGGTGCATGCCTGTAATTCCGGCTACTCGGAAGGCTGAGGCGGAAGGATCGCGGGAGCCCAGCGGGTCGAGGCTGCGGTGGCCGGGAGCGGCCACTGCACTCCAGTCCGGGCGACCGAGTGAGACTCCAACTCAAAAAAAAAAAAAAAAAAGTAAAGCATCCAAGTTAAGCTGTACATTTATCTTGGCTTTCTGCCTGAGGATATTTCCTAACTGCTGCAATGGGAAGCAGAGCTCAATAAGAAAACAGCATTTTCAGGGAGTAGAGGAAATAGATATTCAGTGGGTAGAGCAATTCGAGTAAAATAAAGGTACAGAATAGAGGAGGGCAGAAGGGAGGAGTCACAAATCTGTGTGAGGGTATCTCTTTGTCCCTGGCCTACTTCTAAACTGTATGTGCTCAGAGCAAAGTTCTGCAGGGACTAGTACAGAACAGCTTCTCAAGGGTTGAAAACTGAACAGAGATTTTAGAAGTCACACAGTGCTAGGGATTCATGGTACTTCCAATGTAGCCAAAGTGAATACTTTGGTGAATACATGAAGAATTCAGGAGGCAACAGATAGGTCACACCTTAGGAAGGAAGACCATGCTCTAGGCCTAGGTTATCACATTTGCGGGCATGGAGTTGTTCATAGTATTCATTTATTAAACTTTTAATATCCATAGAATCAGGAATGATGACCTCTGTTTCTCTGAGATTAGAACTTTGTGTTGCAGACCAATTGGCAGAAACACTACAAGCAAGAAGGGACTGGAGCCCTATATTCAAAGCCTTCAAAGATAAACAATTTCAACCAAGAATTTCATATCCAGAACTTTGTGTCTTCTTTCTTTTTCTATTTTTTCTTTGGTTACCTGGCTAGAAGTTTATCATTTTTATTAATATTTTCAAAAAAAACACAGTTTTTGGTTTTATTGATTTTTTTTCTACTGTTTTCCTGTTTAAAATTATGCTGAATTCTTCTCTAATTTTTATCATTTTTTTCTTATGTTTGCTTTTAGGTTTAAAGTAATCTTCTTTCTCTAGTTTCCTAAGGTAGAAGCTCATATTGTTGATTTTAGATCTTCCTTCCTTCTACTCTATGTCTTTAATGCTATAAATATCTCTCTAAGCACTGCTTTCACCACATGCCACTAATTTTGAAGATAATGCTTTTGGAGTAATTATTATGCACTAGGACTAAAGGTAAAACTGAAATACAACTGGCTTGACCAATTATAAAACTAAGCCCTTGGGAAGGGGGTGGGGGATAAAGAGGAGCTGATTGATGCCTACAAACATGCAATTAGATAGAAGGAATTCATTCTAATGTTTGCAAGCAGAGTAAGGTGACTGCAGTTAACAATGATGTGTTGTGCATTTCAAAATAACTACAAGAAAGGACTTGAAATGCCCCCAGCACACAGCAATGATAAATATTTGAGGTGATAGATACCCCAAATACCCTGACTTGATCATTACACAGTCTATGTATGTAACAGACTATCACATGTATTCCATAAATATGTATAAATGTAATATTTTTTAAAAACTAGAGGCCATGAAGGTCATAAAATCTAAACTTTAAAAGAAAAACTAATGAATAAAACTAAGCCTTGACAGAAGAAAGTGATCTATCAGTAACTTCACTCCAGCAAATAAAAATACAAAGTTCAATAGATTTTAGAGGAAATAAAAGAGCCCAGAGTCTCCATAATATTCTTTACAATGTTCTTTACAATGCCTATCATACAATAAAAAATTTACAAGACATGTGACAAGGCTAGAAAAGGTGACTCATAAATAAAAGAAAAAGATGTAGATGACCTAGACTCATTTGAAATTAGGAATATGACTTTTAAAATACTATAAATACATTTTTAAGAAATAGAAATAGATCCTTGAGATAAAAATTCCAAGCGAGAAATGAAAACTGTAAAAAAAAAAAAAAACTAAAAAAAAGTATGAAACTAAAAAATTAGAATGAACTTTTTAGAAAGTACTGGACACAGCAGAAAATGTCAATGAATTTGAAGATAAGTTAATATAAATTTATATCTATATGACCCCTCAGATCCCTGGTCTAATCTAAAGCACAGATAAACTCCCCCCCCCCAAAAGGAATGGAGTCTCTGAGTCCTCTGGAACAATATCAATTATTTTTTAAAGTTTCAGAATAAGAAGAGAAAAGGCAAAATAAATACTTGGAGAGGCTAACATCTAAGTTTTTCTAAAACCTATGAAGAGCATGAAACCACAGATTCAAAAAGTTCAGCAAACCCCAAGCAGAATAAATACAAAAATCATCACACTTCAGAAGATCATAATAAAACTACTAAATACAAAAAATAAGAAGAAAATCTTAGAAAGGGGCAGAGAAAAATATCACATTACACACAGAGGCACAATCATAAGAATGACATAAAGTTTCCTATTGGAAACAATGACTTGAGATCTTTAAAGAGTTAAATGAGAAAAGCAACATTCACTAATTACAATGGAATTTCAGGAGCTAGCAAACAAAAAATAACTAAAAGCCAAGTATTTGGAAACTAAACAACATTTTCCTAAATAACACTGGTAAAGTATAAAGAAAAAGTAGTTAAGACAGTTTTATCGGTGTCCAGACAGAGATACAAATCAATGAAACAGAAGAGTGTCCAGAGATATATCCACATACATATGGCCATGGGGTCAAAACAATTCAAAGGGAGCCGGGCTCGGTGGCTCAGCTTGTAATCCCGCGCCTTTGGGAGGCTGAGGTGAGTAGATTGTCTGAGCCCGCGGGTTCGAGACCCGCCTGGGTGGCGAGACCTCATCTCTATAATAAATCAAAAAATCAGCCCGGCGTGGTAGCGCATATCTGTAATTCCGGCTACTTGGAAGGCTGAGGCGGAAGGATCGCCGGAGCCCAGCAGGTCGAGGCTGCGGTGGCTGGGAGCGGGCCACTGCACTCCAGTCTGGGCGACAGAGTGAGACTCCAACTCAAAAAAAAAATTAAAAAAAGCAACTCAAAGGGCAATGGATAGCCTCTTCATAAGGAAATAAACCACACCCATCATACATAAAAATTAAACTTAAGAGGGATCATAGACCTAAATGTGCAAGAGAAAACCATAAAGCTTCTGGAAGGAGGACCTCTTAACCCTGGAGAAGGCAGAGACTTCTTAGGACATGAAAGGCACTGACCACAAAAGAAAAATTTGAGTTTCTCCAAATTAAAAACTCACATTCGAAAGACATTGTTAGGAAAACAAAACAGCAAGCCCCAGACTGGAGTTAAATATTTGCAATATGTAAATCTGACAAATGACTAAATAAAGATCAACTACATATCAGCCATAAAACAAGTAATCCAATTAATAACTGGACAAAAGATTTTATCAGCTACTTCATAAAATAAGGTTATCTAAATAACCAAAATGTATATAAAAATGTGCTTAACATCAGTCATCAGAGGAATGCAAATACAACCACGAAACACACATTCACCAGAATGTCTACAATGAAAAACACAGACAACTGCAGGTGTTAGAGTGTAGAGCAACTGAGACTAACCACATTCTTGGATGAAATGCAAAATGACCTAAACATTTTAGAGAATTGTTTAGAAATTTCTTATGAACTCTATGACCCTGCAATTCTACTCTTAGCTATATACCACAAAAGACTTGTGTAAGGTGTTCATAGCAGCTTTATGTATACTGGCCAAAAAAACACAAATATACGTTCATAGGAGGGTTGATAAACAAACTTGGCATATTTATATAATGGAATACTTGCTTAGTGATAAAAAGAACTACTAAGATCCTTAACAACATGGATTAATCTCAGTAACATCATGTTGGCTGAAAGGAGTCAGACAGAAAAAAATATATCGTTTGCTCACCATTGATATGGATCTCTGGATATGATGAGTGAAATCTAAGTAGCGGCTGCCTCAGGACAGGATGGATAGTACTGACTGGAAGAGGCATACCATTGCTCTCTGGGGTGAGGGACACATTAAAATCTTTATCTGAGAGATGATGACATGAGCATTGCACGTAATCAAGACTGACTCTGCTGTGTACTTGATTCTTATGCATCTCACTGCATGCAAAATATACCTCTATAATACATATAATATTATAAATTAACTTATATGCATATTTTAATTCATATAAGCATAATAATATAAACTATATGCAAAACATAACGTACTGTTACCACTAACAAAATAGACATAATGCCTGACAACTTTCCAAAACTGACGAAAGACTTCAAGCCACAGATCAATAAGTCCTATGAATTCCCCAAAAAGTCAAATAGAAATAATACCGTAACTAGAGATATCATACATACTAAAGTTGCAAAAATAAAAAATAAAGGGAAAATTAAAAAAAAAAAATCAGTGTCCCTGCAAAAGAGCAATAACTAACAACTGACTTCTCAACAGAACCAATAAACATGAAAAGAAACCTTGACTCAAAAAAAAAAAAGGACATTTTTATTTTATTTTATTTTATTTGAGTCGGAGTCTCACTCTGTCACCCAGACTGGAGTGCAGTGGCCGCTTCCGGCCACCGCAGCCTCGACCTGCTAGGCTCCGGCGATCCTTCCATCTCAGCCTTCCAAGTAGCTGGAATTACAGGCATGCACTACTATGCCCGGCTAATTTTTGATTTACTGTAGAGATGAGGTCTCGCCAAGTTGCCCATGTGGGTCTCGAACCCGCAGGCTCAGGCAATTCACTCACCTCAGCCTCCCAAGGTGCGGGATTACAGGCTGAGCCACCAAGCCCGGCTAAAAAGGACATTTTTAGACAAATACTGAGAAAAGTAGAATGGCACTAAAGGAATTATAACAGGATGTTATTAAAGAAAAAAAGTTTCAATCCCAGATAGGAGTACAGAGATACAAAAAAGAAAACAAGTAGAAAAGGAAAACTGAATAAATATTGACTGCACAGAGCAATAGTAATTATACTTTGTGTAATTATAAATATTTAGATACATATATTGTGTCTATATCACAAAGCATAGCACAGAAGTCAGGAGGTAGTAAAAGAAGCTAAAATCTTCTGTCACTCTACAGGAAAAGGTAAAAGTACTATTTTATACTGGACTCTGACAGGTTTAAGAATGCATGGAGCCGGGCTCGGTGGCTCAGCCTGTAATCCCGCATCTTTGGGAGGCTGAGGTGAGTGGATTGCCTGAGCCCACGGGTTCGAGACCCACCTGGGCAGCGAGACCTCATCTCTACAATAAATAAAAAAAATCAGCCGGGTGTGGTAGTGCATGCCTGTAATTCCGGCTACTCGGAAGGCTGAGGCGGAAGGATTGCCAGAGCCCAGCAGGTCGAGGCTGCGGTGGCCAGGAGCAGCACTGCACTTTAGTTTGGGCCACAGAGTGAGACTCCAACTCAAAAAAAAAAAAAAAAAAAATGGAATAATCTCTAGGGTAATGATGAAAAGAATGGTAGAAAACCGAATAACTCACTAAGACAAATATTGGGTGATAAAATATTTTAATATACTTAATCAGTACAAAAGATGCAAAAATAGAGCAAAAGAAACAGAAAAAGTAGAAGAAATAGAGAACAACAGAAAAATTGTGTACTTAAACCAAATATACTAGTAATTACATTATATATATATGAACTAAATGCTCCAATTAAAAGGCAAAAGTTACAAACATTGACCTTAAAAAAGAACTACATGCTGCTTATAAGACACACATTAAATATAAGAATACAGAAACGTTAAATAGAAAAAGATGAAAAAAACCCCAAAAAGATGAGAAAAGTTATACCACACAAACACTTGTAAAAGCTGGTGTAGCTGTGTTAGTTTAAAATAAAGTAAAAAATTTAACACAAACACATTGCAAAAGATAAAGACAAGATTTTCATAATGGTAAAAGTTGCAATTAACTAGAAAGATATTGTATTCTAAAAAAGTAATTGCAGGTGGGATTAACAGTAGTCAATATCTGTCTGGGGAAAGGGGGACACACCTCATCAACAAGGGTACCTGCACAATGAATATTTATATACCTAACCCTTAACTGTACCCCACAACTTTAAAATAAAAAATACATATTATTTAAAAAAATTAATTGTGTCTGCATAGTAGCAATAAAGGGTTAGAAAATGTAATTGTTCAAAGATATATAATTGACAATAGCATAAAAAACAAATACCTACAAATTAATTACATGACAGATGTTCAAGACATCTACACAGAAAACTATAAAACAGCACTGAGTACAAATAAAGAAAGTCTATGCACACAGAGAGATATACCATAATCATGGATTGGAAGAGTTGATATTATAAAGATGTCAGTACTGCAAACGAATCAAGATTATCCCAACATAGACCAAAGGCAATCCTCATCAAAATCCTAGCAGTTTGGGTGCTTATTTGTGTATGAGTAACTTGACAAACTCTTTACCTTAGCACAGAGCTAGGAATTGGCAAGATATTCTTGAAGAAGGAGAAAGAAATGAAGAAGGAAAAGGTGAAAGAACAGAAAGAGGGGAAGTAGGAGAGGACGAGGAAGAGGAGGAGAGAAACAACTACAGTAAGATGGAAGGACATGCACTGCTGGGTACAAAATTTTATTATTAAGCTACGTATGGTATTGGTAAAAGAGAAAATACACCTGAAAATTAAATAAAGAATCCGGAACCATACTTGAATAGACACTTGATTTATGACCAAAAAAAGTACTGCAGTGCAGTAAGGAAAGAACAATATTTTCAGTAAATGATATTGAGATAATGCCTATTCCTCAGAGAAGAAAAAATTGACCATTACTTCATACCACACACAAAAAAATTTCAGATACATCTGAAAGGTAAAAATAAACAAACAAAAAGACTACAGAAGATAACAAAAAAAATCAGAATAATTTTGGGGTACGGAAGGATTCTCTTAGATAGGATATAAAAAGGACTAAATATAAAGATTGCTAATTTGATTACATTACAAATAAGAGCTTCAGTTAATCAAAGACTTTAACATTTCAGATTCAGGGGGTATACGTGCATGTCGGTTACATGAACATACCGTGCAGTGGTGGGGATCTGGTCTCAGGTGGCCTATTATTGAGAGTAAAAAAATTTTTAAAAGATGTTTGCAACATATATAACTGAAAAAGATTTTGTAAAGGGAACATCCAAATAGCCATTAAACATCTGAAAAAACCTTGACCTTCATTAGTAATCAGGGAAATGCAGATTATAACCACAATAGAAGACATACACGCACCCTTGAAAAACAGCTAAAATTTTGAAAACTAACTTAATAAAAGTATCACCCAAAATGTGAAATGTGAGGCAAAAAGAACTGTCATATACCACTAGGGGAATTACAAACGAGGACAACTGCTTTGGAATGCTGTTTGCCACTGTCCATTTAAGTTGGATACATGCACGCCCTCCGACCCAGCAACTGACCCCACATACCTAACAGGCACAGACCTAACAGGAATGCATGAATGTGGGCAACGGAAGACATAGAGAAGGATGTTCATAGCAGTATTAGTTGTAACAGCCCAAAAGAGTATTATTTGTAATAGCCAAATACCTATTAAAAGTAGGATGGATAGATAAATCATGGTACATTCCTTTGTAGAATATGTACAATAATAAAAATGAACAAGAACAATTATCCTTAATACCATGAACAAATCTCTCTCTCACTCACACACACACACACACACACACACACACACACACACACACAAATAAATAAGCAGTGATTCCATTTCTGTAAAATTCAGAAACAGGTGAAACTAATCTCTGGGGGAAGTCAGGTCAGTATTCACCTCTGGGTTTGTAGAAGGAAGAGGTAATCTTTGGGAGGGAGCATCTGGTAGGAGGTGTTTCATGTATGCTTGTAATTTGCATTTTTCTGCTTGTGTAAAATGTACCAAATAAAAACATTTGACAACATTTTTTGATTATGTGACAACAACATCAAGACAATAAGATAACTAAGAACACAATAAAAAGAAAGTTATGACATAAAATGACTTGTAGACTTTCTCATACTTGACTTCTACACCACTCAAGAATCCAGTTGTACGAATGTATGGTTACGTGCTTGGTGGCCTAGACCCAAATGTAACCTGGTGCTATCTTGAATTATCTACTCTTGCCACAGTCTTCATCTTGGAAATGTTTATCTTGTGCAGCATCTTTTGTTCTGTAACTCAGATGGAAGCTGAACAATAACTGATGCCATTCTTTGCTAACAAAGGCTAAAATATTTACTAGTTGGGACACTGTAACAAGAAAATTGCTAAATAATTTCTTTCTTCCCCACAGAAGCAGAACTACATGAAACAACATGACTATTTTCACTGTCAAGAAACTTAAGTTATAGTTTTATCTTTTTTTTAAACAAGAGAAATACAATTTTAATCACCTGTTTACACATAGAAGTAACACAAATACTTGAGACTACAATTTTTTGCATTTTTAAGACCCATACTTAATGATCATTAGAATAGAGTAGTTGTTGCTGATATGCACTAATAAACCCAAAAGAGGCAAACATTGCAGGTCACCAAATCTTCATCATTTGACCTTCTTCATATGAGCTATAAATATTCCTGTGTTAACTATGTTTTAAAAAAATATGCAATTTATATGCATATACATATATATATACATACAGCTAAAATTATGGTGAATTATTAACAATTATTAAATCTATGTATATTCATAGTATTATTCTTTAAAATGTTTTGCTTGGAATTTTGTATAATAAAGGGTTGTATAACTATATACATATAATAATACAAAATATCTTAATTTTATTTTAAAATGTACATTAAAAAACAGGGGAGAACTACACCAAAGTGTTAACAATGTTCTTTTCTGAGTGATGATATTTTTTTCCTCCTTATATATTGCTATAATTTTTCTACAAACACATTTTCCTTTTATTACAAAATTATTTATAAATCACTGGGAAAACTATAAAAATTGCTGGTTCCTAAGAGAGCAGCATTTCATCTTTGAGCTTCCAAATCCACAAAATTCTGTCTCCATATAATTTTTATCATTAAGAATATTTGAGGTCAGGCGTGATGGTTCATGCCTGTAATCCCAGCAGTTTGGGAGGCAGAGGCGAAAGAACTGCCTGAGCCCAGAAGTTCGAGACCAGCCTAGGCAACCTGGAGAGACCTCGTTTCTACAAAAAATAAAATAAAATAATAAAAACAGCCAGGCGTGATGGCAGAGACATCTTGGTCAGATAGCCCAAGAGAAAATGAAGGAGCTGCTCTGTCTCAGGAGGCGCAGGTTGAGCTGCTTCAGTGAGGACAGTTCTGGCTACTCAATAGGGGCAAGTGGAAGCAGCTGTCAGTTTGCGGGTTTCTGAGATGCTCTGAACAGCAAATCTCGTCCAGTGGCTTCTCTATTTAAAACCTGTACCTACCTTCACCTGTATGATGACCACTTATATACCTAACCCTGAACTGTACCCACATCTTTAAAATAAAAATCAAGTCATGTGACGTACAAGGTAAAAAATAAATAAATAAAACCTGTACCTGGTTTCCCTTTGCCATTAGGATAAAATCCAAACTCCTACCCAGGTCCTATTACTACCCTTCGCTTTCACCACAATGCCTGGCTATGCTGGACTTTTTTCAGTTCCTAAATACAATCCTGCTATCTCTTGCCTCCAACTCTGCACCCATGCAGATCCTTCTGCCTCAGACTCACATTTTATTCACTCATAGAGCACTCCCTGGCTGACATCAGTATGCATATTTATCTTTCAGGTATCAGCTTAAATGTCACTCACTCAAGGACCCTGCCTGCCATTGTGGTGAGGTTAGAGATGCTTCCTGTGTGTTCCTACAGCTCTATGTGTTTGGTCTACCTTAGTGCTTACTACACTGTATAGCAGTTTCCAGGTCTTTCCCCCACAACTAGAATGCAAGCTCTAAGACATGAATGATCTGAGTCTGCTTCGTTCACTGTTTGGCCACCAGTGCCTAGAATAATGCCTACCTAATAGTAGACACTCCATAAGTTTGTGTTGATTATAATGAGTGAGTTTCCATATCTCAACTATAGTAAGCTCCACAAGGTCTGGTTTTGTGTAGGTTCCTATATCATTAACAAGTATAGTACCTGGCACATAGTAGTTACTGGTAAAATATTTATCAAATAAATAAATTCTATTTGATACTGATTGCCCAATCATACTTCACGTAAGTGCTTATTTCAGGGATTTAATGAGAAGGGGTTATATCAAATATTCAGTCACATCATCTCTTCTATTAATGTTTGCAAACTTTTCACTGCTTTTACATGTCAATTATTCACTTAGCAAACTTCAACATTCTCTACTATCAGTGATATAAAACACCAATAATACCAATTCCCAATTTTAAAAAATTTACTTTTATCTACCTTCATTATTTCATTAATGTTGTTGTTACCACTTATTCTGGGTTTACATTAAGTCCACCAAAGGCCATCAAAGCCCAAGCAACAGTTATTATCTCCAACACTTGACTTTGAATCTTTCAGGAACATAAATCAGACACCTGAATTAAGTTACATCCCCTTAGAAATTACCTCAAATCATCTTTGCAAAGATCAATGATGCCAACAAATAAGTAAATTCTCAGAATATCAGTATACAATCCCACAATAACTTGAATAAAACCTAAGCTTGGAAAAATGTCTATCTCTCCTGATTGATGTGTCTACAATGAACTGGGGTGGGAGGAAGGCAAGGCCATGAAAAACTCTGCAGCCCCAGGTTTCCTCTTTGGTTTTGTAACATAAAAAGACCTGGGGTTTATTTGTTTGTTGTTTTGCAGGGGTTTTTTGGTAGATATCTGTCATTATGCCAAAAGTTAATGCTTACTTCTCATTATTATTATTATAGAAGCAGGATCTCACTCCATTGGCCAGCCTGGAGTGCAGTGGCGTGATAATAGCTCACTGCAGCCTTGAATTTCTGGGCCTAAGCAATCCTCCCACCTCAGCCTCCTGAGCAGTTGGGACTAAAGGCAAGTACTACCATCACAGCCAGCTAACGGTTTTTAGAGATGGAGGTGTCACTGTGTTGCCCAGACTGATCTGAAACTCCTGTCCTCAAATAATCCTCCCACCTCCGCTTCCCAAAGCACGGGGATTATAGGCTTCGGGAGGTTGAGGCCACCATGCCCAGGTACTTCTGATTATCAGTTACTCCAAGATTGACCTGTTATTGACTCTTGCTGAGCAACCAGGCTATCAGAGTAGTTCAATTTTTACTTAGCTCACGAGTTGGTGATGTTGAAAGTGCTGCAAGTCTTCTTATCAGAGCAGAATTAGCCAGTGGGGTTTCTGTGACATAATGAGCATGTCTGCCACATCACCCTCCCTGCTCAAGCCTGTGTCATGGTTAGGGTTAGTCAGAGTTAAGACCCCCGGCCAATTGTATAGCAAATGGGACTGGGGCCTGGGCAATTTGCTCTGATGTCACAAATGCTTTTAAAATTGATTTTAATTAATTCATCTTTAAACCACTTAAATGATTTATGACCACGTCTAAAGTTACAGAAAATATAGCCCAGTGAGATAGAAACATACATTTAGGTAAGGCAAATATGGAACAGAGAAATAAAGATGGGCAACACAGCACTCTCCTGGCCTTACCTGTGTACTGCAACCCCCTGTACTCGCTTATTGCCCCAGGAGGCTTTAAATTGGGCCAGTAGTGGAAAAGCATTTGCACAGCTGGAGGCTTCACTTGTGAAGGCCCATAGGCGATCACATACAAAAGATCCTAGGGAAAACAGAAGTACATTTTGACTTGACGTCCTTGAACGGAAATGAAGGCAGCTGATTCAATATACAAAGCAGCGAAAACGCCAGTGGAGGAGGCATTAAGGCGGGTAATTTCTTTGGGATCTTATTCAGGCATACTTTATGGATTAGACTGCCCTGAAACATTGTTTTTATGATTTATTTTCTTACTGGCCCTTTTGCAAATGAGCCCTCAGGCAGAGTTTAAAGCGTGCTTTCTGTTAACAACTTCTCTAACCATATTAATGTTAAAGAAAGATTTTAGAACTGCATAAGCCAGTTTGCCAAATACTGCATTAAAAAAAATTTTCCTAATCACACTTCTTAACAATTCACATCTTCAATTTGAAAGAAGACAAATTCTCAAGCAACCTCTCAAATTAAATAAAATTATTTGTCATGCAATAAAATATTGGCTTAATTCCAACAAAGATACATCCAATTACTTTAACTGTCAAGACACTTCTGTTCTTAAAGTATCATTTCTGCTCTAAATAATAAATCATTAACAGTAAAGAAAGAATGTATAGGTTCTGCCACGTCAAAATAAAAAGACGTCATTGAATTTGACCTAAACAGTTTTTAATATGTAAACAAATTTCACCATATTATAAAAATTAAGTTTGTAACTATGGGTTATATTTGACCCCAAACTTACTTTCCAGACTTCTTGTTTATATTTCATGAGGCATTCCAGTAATTGACAATGATATACTGTATGGAAGAAAATGTAATTTGCACATGAAATGTAAATACCAAACAAAACATTCTTTGAAATATAATAAACTACTTGAGTACGACTTTTCACTCTAATCATTAAATTAGAAACAACTTCTCTCCATATATTCATACTTTTCAAAAACCACATAAGCCTTTGACTTTATCAAGCTTTATTCCAAGATCCTTGATAAGTATTTCATGCATTGTATTAACAAAGGAAATATTTTTTGAAGTCCCTACTAATCATACATCTATAACATAAACTTTTATCAATGTAATCAAGAACTACATAGGAAAAAAAATTAGCTGAACAGTATCATAGTAAAAGCTCATATTTATTAAGTGCCATTACGTTCCCAGCATTGTGCTAAGAGCTTTACCCGTACTGTCTCACCACCACCATTGTGCAAGTTAGGAGGCTGAGGCTTAGTTTCCGGCTTTGCTCATAGTTGGACTGATAGCAAATGACAGACTGATGGATTAGAGTGGGAATTTTATCATTTGATCAGCAACTCCATCTTGGAGAGGAATTTTTAAAAGCTACACAACAGGAAGATTCTTTGATTTGCCTATCTTCACTAGGAAAGAAAGAGACTTTTATCCTAGTTAGATGACCTTTGATACCTTCCCTAGTCTATTTTGCAAGTCTATCATAACACTGGAGCAGGGATCACTTTATTCACCAATGACCTGCATGCTATTCAATCCCATGGACATTTTTCAGTCTGCATCTTACTTGATTTTTCAGCAGTATTCAGGACTGCTGACCACTGTCTCCTTTTTAAAATGCTCTCTTTCCTGAGCTTCAAGTCATAAATAACTTTCCTATCACCTCTGGTGGACACTGTTGCTGCTAATCAACTGCTATCAGTGATCCTTTCTTCCTTGTCCATCTGTAAATGACAGACCACAAAAGCAAGATATTCCCCCAGACACCTTTGCAGCTACAGATGGCCATGTTACTCAGTTCTGTGCAGTAAAATCCAAGAAAGATTATGCTGGGAGGCTTTTGAGGCACGTGTTTTCTCTCTGACAGAAGCAAAGAGGCATACCAGGAGACCTTCCGCTAATGACCCTGACTGATTCTATATTTTGGATAGGGTTATATGAGGACACAATAACCTCCACTCTTGCAAACATGAGAAGCCCAAGATCTCACCCCTGAAACTGTGGGGCTATCTTCAAGATCTCCTGTCAAGTACACAACAAATGTGTTTATAGTTTCATGTCTCTGTTAGTCAACCAAAGACATCCTAACATCTCCTGGCGAGCTCATCCTCGTCCACTGGGCCGTTACCTGTCAGAGTTTCTAGAGACCTGGCCACAGACCCACTCTACACTTCATTCTTGGCTCTCCCCAAAGCAACCTCACACTCACAAACACTGCAGTGTCTACCTGTACGCAGTGCAGTGAAGGGCGCTGGACACTCGTGTGTAGGCTCAAAGTTCATTGCTTCTGGTCCGAAGCTCCAGACCCATAATACAACTACCCAATCACTATCTCGTAGATGTCTCAAAGACACTTGAACACAACGTGCCCAAAACAGATCGTAGGGTCTGCTTCCCTCAGAGGCCTGATCATCCTCCTCCAAGGCCTCCTTTGTCAGTGAATAGAGCCACTGTGCATCCAGTCAGCATGTTTAGAAGCCAACCATATCCATTATATCACCAAGTCCTGTAAACTGTATTTCCTAAATAGCCCTCAGATAGATATACTTTTCTTAATTTTAATTGCCCCTGCCTTTGACATGCCTAGGCAAATGCAGTGACCTCTGTATTGGTCACTCTATACAAAATCTGGCTCCTTTTCAATCTGTTCCCAATCGCAACCAGGTGACACACCTACCTCCCCTCAAAGCTCTTCAGTGGCTTCCCATTAGATTTGGGATTCACAGGACTCCCTAACAAAACCCACCATCATCCTGCATATTCTGGCTCAAAGAACCGTATGTCTCGTCTCTCACCAGGCAACCCTCACTCTGAGTTCCTGCTACAGATTCTTCAGTCCCACCTGATTGCCAGGCTCCATCCTGACATACAGTCCTCTGTCCAAACCACCCTCCACCCTGCTGTAGGCTTTGTTAACATTACTCATCTTTTGCTTCCCAGAGCAGAGGTTGCTTTCTCAGAGAAGCCCTCCCTGACCTCCTCAAAAAAGCAAAATCTCCTGTCACAGCAAAAACCCCTTATCACAAGTGAAACTTTACACCGATTTTATGATTATTGGATTAATGTCTTCTCCCCAACTTCCCAACCCACGTGATACACTACCTGAGATAAGTGCAGGGATCAGTTCTGTCTTGCTAACCATGGTACCTCCAGTGCCTGGCACATAGTAGATGCTCAGTGACTACTTATGGAACTGGATTTTGTTCTCAAGCCATTACTGAGTTCTCAAGTGCAGATGTTCCAATGCGCTTTCTTTTACGGGGTCTGCTATATGAACCTTGTTCAGAGCAGTCCACAGATTGTCTTGTGAGCACACCTGGACTGTCCTTTTGTTTAAACTGCTTCCCCTCCCAGAATGTCTCATCTACCCAGTCAGCCAAAACTCTGTCCATATTTTAACACCCATCCTTTGCTCAAGTGGCACAAAATCTTTCTTGATTATTTCAAACCACAGAGCTCTCTCCTTGTGATGAATTAACATGGTCTATAGTATTTATTTGGTACTTTCCATTGTTAGCTAATTATTTTTGTGGATATACCTGATGTTCCCAATTAGACATAAACTCTGTAGCAAGGAGTATATCTTACATTTCTGTGTGGTTTTCACAATGCCCAAAATAGAGCCCTGTACATGGAAGGTACTCAACGAATGCTTGTTACCTGAACAAGGACTGTGTTCTAGATTCATAATCAGCTGGAAGGACCAAGCTGCCACTGTTTCTCCCAATAAAAATTATAACAATAAAATGATACCCTTCCACTTGGTCCCAGAGAACCCTTGGTGGATATTGTCTCACTTAACCGTTTCCCATATTGCAATAAAGTTCTGGGTCCCAAAAGTAATTTCTAGTATAGAGTAGCTGGTTACAAGTATTCCTAAAGGAACAAAAGACATAGATTTTGAAATAACAAAAGTAACTCGATCTGATCACAGTGGCTTTCCAGTAAAAGATTCAACTCAACATTCAACTCCAAGGAAAAAAAAAAGGGCAAATTGTAGAGATTAGCATTGTTATTTATTGAACATTTACAATGTCTGTCACTATGCTAAGTAAGCACCTTACATATACTTAACTCACTAAATCCTCCAACATTTTAATGGACTTCATAAAGAATTGTTTCTATTTTATAGATGAGGACACTTGGCCTTAAGAAGGTTAGAGAATTTGCTCGAGATTGCACTAACTGGAAATCTGCAGGTAACATCAGGTGTGAATCTACATCCCTGTAACCTCAAAGCACCCTGCTTTACTGCCCACCCAGCTTAGAACTCAGAATCGAAGTTTCATGATGAGATTCCAGTTAATTAGGTGTTTTTAAATCTATAATATAAAATCAATATGATATTTTGAAGATCTTTTAAGCCAGACAGACATAGAAGATATAACTTCTCCCAAAATATACACTTGAATTCCTATAGTAAATAATAACAATCATAATGACAAGGAATTTTTTTTACTTGAAGTATGCTATAAGACTGGATGTTCATGCCACCTCAGAATTTATACGCTAAATCCCAACCCCTCAAGGTGATGGTATCAGAAGGGAAGGCCTTTCGGAGGAGCTGAGGTCAAAAGGGCAGAGTCCTCATAAATGGGATTAGTGGCCTTATAAAAGAAGCCCCAGAAAACTCTTGTTTTTTCTACCATATGAGGACACAGCCAGAAGACAGCCGTTCATTAACCCAGAAGCAGGGTCTCACCAGACCATTAAATCTACCAGTACCTTGATTTTGGACTTCCTGCTTTGAGAACTGTGAAAAATAAATGTACATTGTTTATAAGCCACACAGCAAGGCTATTTTTGTTGTAGCTGCCCAAATGGCCTGCTAGAAAATTGGCACTGAGAAGTGGGGTGCTGCTATAACAAATGCCTAAAATGTGGAAGCAGTTTGGAACTGGGTAATGAATAGAAGATGGAAGAGTTTGAGGTGCAGGTTAGGAAAAAACCTACATTGCCATGGACGGACCTCCAAAGGTAATTCTGGTAAGGGCTCAGAAATAAAAGAGGAAAGCTGTAGAAAAGGTCTCAATTTTCTCAGCTAATACCTAAGTATTAGCTCCAGCACAGAAGGTTTGTAGAAACATGGGCAGTAAAGACAATTCTAACTGTGGCCTCAACAGAAATGAGAAACATGCTGTTGGAAACTGGAAGAAAGGCCATCCTTGTTATAAGGTGACAAATAACTTGAATGAATTGTGTTCATGTCCTAGAGTTTTGTGGAGGGTGGAACTTGTAAGTGATAACACATGACATTTGGCTGAAGAAATCTCAGCCAAGCACAGAAGCAGCAGCTTGGTATCTTCTGACTGTTTATATCATAGTAAAACATGAGAAGAGAGAAATGATCTAAAGACAGAACTGCTCATCAAAGAAAAAATAGAACTTAAAGATTTGGAATTCTCAGCCTAACTATTGAAAGTATGAAGCAGTAAGGGTATAACCAAGCGACCATCTAATAGGGAGATGAGTCAGACCACCTCAACAGAAGCCAGGAGCTCAAGTCCAAAACAAAGGAACAATGACCCCAAAGGTAATTCAGAAATATCAGGCTGCTTCTTCCATCACAGATCCAGAGGCAAAACCGTTTCAAAGGAAAAGCTGCAGGTACTTTTGAGACCTCAGGGTATGCTACCTAGCACCTCCTCACACTGCAGTCTCCAGTTCTGCACTCCACTAGTGGAGCCATGGAGGCAGGGTTACCCAAAGCCATAGTAGCAGGGCCATGGGGGCCCAATCCTACACCGAAAAGTTGTGGGGGCAAGATCACCACTCCACTATGTCCAGAGGTGGGACCTCTGATCCAGTGGAGTCAAAAGGTAAGACCTCCACCCCAGTGGCCCTGCAAGGCAGAGTATTAAATAAATAAGATATTGCTCACGTCTTAAGTGTTAACATTGTTAGGTTTCAGACTTACTTGGACCAGGTTCCCCTTTTTTCCTTCCTATTTCTCCCTTTTGGATGATAATGTCTATGCTATGCCTGTCCCACCATGGTACTTTTGAAAGCATATTACCTGCTTGATTTCGTAGACTCACAGCTGAAGAGGAAACTGGCTCAGGATGACTAATACCTTGAGCCTTACCCATAGCTGATTTAGACGATATCTGCGTGACATTAGACTTTGGACTTGAGAACTAATGCTGAAATGAGTTAAGACTTTAAGGGGCTATTGGAGTGTAATGAACATTATGCATGTGAGAACATATGTGTTGAGGAGCCAGTAGACTGAATGTTTGTGTCACCTCGAAATTCACTTGTTAAATTCTAACCCTCAATGTGATGGCATTCAGAGGTGGGGCCTTTAGGAAGTAATTAGGTCATGAGGGATTGTCCTTATGAATGGGATCAGTGCCTTTATAAAAGAAGCCGCAGAGAACTTCCTTTTCTTCCTACCCTGTAAGGACACAGCAGGAAGATGGTCATTTATGAACCAGGAAGTGAGCCCTCACCAGACATCAAACCTACTGGCACCTTGATCTTGGGCTCCCCAACCTCCAGAACTGTGAAAAATAAATGTTTGCAGTTGATAAGCCATCCAGTTTATGGTGGTTTTGGCATAAGACAAACGATGACACTCCAGACTAAGAAGCATTAAGATTTTGAAATTTCAAAGAAACCAAAAAACTTTTTCCTCTTCCTAAGCCAAAAGCTTAATTAGTATTTATTACATAATTAAGTAGGTGGTTAAAAACTGTGCCACCAAATTCATTCCCTTTCTAAATAAACATTAAATGAAAATAAAAACTGAGTTCATGTCACAGAACATGACTCACAGTCCCATTTTTGCTCAGTTTCCCAATTATGCTGACGAATGGGACTCAAACAGTAAACTGCATGAACAGCCATCGAATATCACTAGCAGTGAAAGAAATACAGATCAGAACAACGATATGCATCTTCATCTGTCCAACTCTACGCAAATTTTGTGGTAACACCCATGGCAGGTCACAATGATACAAGTACTTTCACATACTAGTGGATGGTGTTCGGCCATACAACCCTGAACACGCGCAATCTCAGCATGTACTAGTGGAAATACTGAAAATTGCTCAAGCCCTTTAACTCTCGAATCTCTCTTCTATTAATTTATTCTAAGAAAATAATCAGAAATGTAATAAAAGATTTATGTTTAAAGATATTAAAGATATTTGTGTGGCATTAGAGTAGCAAGTTTACCAAACTATTAACAGTGGCTACTATTTAGTTCTTAAAATTGTAAGTGATTTTTAGATTTCTAATTTAACTGGTTCTATATACTTCCATTCAATCAATTTCCAGTCAATGTTCTAAAATCATATCCTCAAACAGTCTAAAAAATCACTAACTAGCAAGATCACTACTGATACCCATAGGCAAGGAAATTTTATTTCAATTCAAAAGTCTATTTTCTAACACATCTCCAGCTGTGTATTCCACCCAGAAAAATTCTCACATGAGAACTTCTAGCCTGCTTGTTTGATGTACTGTTTAATTATTGATTTCAGAATTAGTCAAGTCTTTCAAATTTCCACTTACCTGGATTGGTTGTGTACTGCATTGCTATCATTAGCATGGACGATGCAGAGAGATTAACATGGGCAGGTACACCTTCTCTCCTTGAAGAACCCACTGAAACCAAAAGGTTTTACATGAGACTTTTAAATATAGGCATTCAATTTCTATAAATACTTCTTACTTTGTATAGCACATTAGCATTAGGAAGAAAAATGTTTTAAAATTTTCACCAAGTCAGAAGTTTTATATGAGTAAAACCACAAAATTTGGATGACGACAAATGCTGCAGTTGTCATCATCCCTAGCAAAATTTAGTAAGAATCTGCAGGGGGAGGGAACAACGCCAGAATGTGGGGTAATAGCTTTATCAGAGTTGTGCTTAGATGTGATCTCTACTCCCAAGATATTTATATCTAGATGAAAAATAAGGAAAAACAGAATCCTCTATATCCCCAAATATAAAGATGTGCTGAAGGTTATTCCAATTAGAAAGCAAAAATAAAAGGTTTTTAAACCCCACTTGAGTATACTAATTTTTAAAGATGCAGATTAAATAATAGTTTACTTATAATGTGTAATGTATTAATTTAGTTTCAATACAAACTTTAAACCATGTATCATAAAAATAGATTAAGCCAAAAATTATTTTCAAATCTCACACATCATTAAACAGTTTTATTCAAACCTTCACATGTAACTTAATCATCAGTGTCTTCATTGCCATGAGAACCAAATTTTTAGTTTTCCAGAGCTCACCATCTTCATGTACATCTAAATAGTCTGAAATAAAGCACTTTTAAAATATCTGAACGACACTGTTGCTGGATATTTTATCTTATGCTAACAAGTACTCAATCACAAAACAAGTTGGTTTCTCCAACTTATAACTGTATAATCATGGTCTTCATTTACTGCTTTCAAGACATCTTTAAGTGGCTTGTTTACGAAGATATCAAACACTATATTAAGTTTCTTTGTCTCTCTTTTTCACTAGAGTGGAATACTTTTAAGTATTCAAAACCAGCACTGATGGAAGTTACTTGGGGTGATAGATTGTCTCCCAAGAGGACTTTCCTATTTCAAACACAGTGAGAGAGGACCCACAACAGGAGAAACATTATTAGGACCCAAACATAAAATAAATTCCTCTTTTCTCGGGGATAATTGCAGAAGTAGGAGAAACTTCTTAAACTTGAGCTTGTGTGGAAAATTGTCAAGCATGAACAGAAAAGTGTGCAGAGTATAATACTCTTGAAAAGTCAGCTCTTAGATCTTATACATAATGGAGAAAACCACTAAAGTGAGCAAAAAAAGAAGCAGATAACCTAAAATCTGCTTTATTTTATTTTATATTAAAGTACAATATGTGCAAATTATATCTCACCAACATCCAAAAAGGATGAGACAACTGGCAATAAAACACATGGATCATAGAACCATTAGAATGCTAATAAAAGACTTGCCATATAATAGAGGAGACAAAAGATTTTAACAATGGATAGGCGCCTTTACAACAACTTTACAGAAATAAACAAACACACAAAACAGATTATAATTAAGTTCCATTGACCTGAGTTTGCTTTTATTAATCACTTACAACTGAGCTGCTGCTAACCCACCAAGCAGACAATATTCAGGGAGATAAATCTGTTTGGCTATACAATATAAATAAATATTAATCTAATTATAGAAAAAATGTGGAGATCAGTTCACTGCTCATAAAGTTGATTAACCAAATATTATTAATCAAGGAAAAAGAACTTACAGTCAAATGCTAAAGAACAAAAATGCAGCTGCTCTCAAACTTTAATCAAGGAGGTTCTTCAAATTCAGTTTTTGGGGAGCCCATATCTGGAGATGCTAACATTCAGTCGACTTGGGAAGCAGGGAACTACGTGCTTAATTAATAAGCAGATCAAATGATTCTGCTGCAAGCTTGCCTTGGACCTCTGTTTGAGAAGTCCTGTTAGAGGGATGAGAAATAAAACCAGAAACAGCCTATAAGGTGTCCTAAATAGGAGAAAAAATTGCATGCTCCCGTGTCCTTTGTTAAAAAGAAAAAGAAAAAAGAGAGTCTGGTCTCAGACATAATAAAAAATTATAAGTATCGGAGCCAGTTTCCTAGGGTTTGAGTCGGGGGATATATAAATACATATATATTTTCTTGTTTGGGGACAAGTGTTTTCACCTTATTTAAGTTCATCTCAAACTGTTTTAATAATAAGCGTTTCTCAACAATGAAAACCAAAGGGAAGCTGAGAGTCACTGTACCTGAAGGCTTTTATAGATGGGAGAGATGCCCAGTGTCTCAGCTGATTTAGATGATGTCAATTTGCAACCTGGCCCAAATGGCTAAACCACCTTTGCGACATCTGTGCTATTCCCACAAATCCATGCCGTCCCTCACGTGTGACCAACATGAGGCCAAAAGCATCCCCCGACTCAAACCCTAGGAAACTGGCTCCGATACTTATATAAACAGACGGTGTCTTGCAGTTTCCCAGCCTTTTAACACACTGAATAAAATCACCACAACTCTAATGTAATAACTATGCATGGCATACGTCGCTTATTGACTCTTGTTAAAAAGGCATGATGTAAACAGATGTGCTGCTTGTTCCCACGAGGATGTAAAGAGCCAAGACTACATACCACAGACGGGAGAAGAAAATCAAGGTAAGAAAATTTTACACTTAATAGCATGCTCAGGAAATGCAATCAAAAGTTTTCCGTCTTATTCCCTATCCTCCCAGCACTACCAGAGCAATCACTACCATCATCTCCCCGCTCCCTGAAGAGTAACAACATCTTACTATGCTCCTGTGTTTTATAGTTCCTAATGTATAATCACGCACAGTTCTTACATGATTCTCACCCCAAAAGGGAGTTATATGGGAAAATCCATTTTATAAAGAGAGAGCAAATTATCTGCATGACAGCACCAACTGAATTATTAGGACTGCGACAGTGCTAGTCACTTGATTTCGTAGGTAATGTTCTAGTCACTTATTCATTCAATTTTTTTTTTGCTTATTTGTTTTTGTTTTTATTTTACTTCCTATATACCAGCACTGTTCTACGTCCTGGGGATGCAAAGATAAAGATAGACAAGTCTTTATTCTTATGGACCTCAGATGCTAATATGGTGGCCACTAATCACATGTAGCTGTTTAAGTTAAAATTAATCAAAATTAAAAATGTAGTTCTTTAGTCTCACTAGACACATTTCAAGTGCATAGCAGCTGCGTATTGTTAGTGACTACTGCATTGGGCACCACAGAATTTTAAATATTTTTATAGAGCATTTCCATCATCTCAGAAAATGCTGTAGACAGTGCTGTCCTACAGGAAACAAATACTTATGAAGAAATTGAAAGCAGTGCAAGAAAATAGATAGAAAGCGATGGAAAGTCCTCTTTTAGCCAGAGGACAGGGAAGAGCATCTTTAAAGATGTGGCACTTGAGCTGAGACCTAAAGAAAGTAAGGAATCAAATCACGTGATCAAGTAGGAGGAGGACTTCTGAGACAGAGGACAAAGTGTGGAGCAAAGGCAACAGCTTGGTGCCTTGATGAAGCTACAGAAAGGCTGAGGTCCCTGGAACAGAACGTATACAGGAGATATAATGATGAAAGGAGGAAGGTCGGCAGGGGCCCGATCATAGAGAGCTTGCAGGCCAAGGAGGGACACTGAATGTGATGTGTAAGAGTGACGGGAAGCTAGGGGTTTTGATGAGGGACGTGGCACAATCAGGCTTACGGGTTCAGAAGGCAGCACTGGCTTGAGTTAGAGAACAGGCTGCAGGAGGGCGAGGGGGAAGCAGAGAGACCAGTCTGGAAGCCCCCGGACTAGCCCAGATAAGAGCTGGTGGGAAGAAGTGATCTGACACTGGGGACTCCAAAAGCAGAGGCTGGGAGGGAACAAGTGCTGAAAACATACCTGTGGGGTACTACGCTGATTTGGGTAGTGAGTACCCTAGAAGCTCAACCCCTACTAGTATGCTTTATACTCAAATAACAAATATGCACATTTACCCCAAATTTAAAATAAAATAATTTTTAAAAAATCTTTAGGAAAAAACAGAAGTAGTCTGAATTGAAATATATTGAAATAAACCTCTTTGGTATTATATTTGTCTAAGGGGTGAAGGTAATGGAACCATCTAGAAAGAAGAAACACATTCTGGCATCAGTTTCCCCATATGACAGAATCATTATCTGTCTTTGCCAAACTGCACCGCCTGGGTTAACAAGTGATTTCTCCTCTTCTCAGGTCTCCTGTTTGTGTGAGCAGAGGCAACTGCATTCTGTGAGACAGGGTTTGAGCATCAGATATCCAGGCTGTTAGAAGGCATATCAGTTGAACATAAAGGGAAGGCTACAACATCTCTGCAGCATTGAAATATTTACAGATTGGCAGATTAGTGAAAAATCAGAGACAGGATGCCTGTCACCACTGCAGAAGTGTTCTATGAGTTCAAAATCTGTTACGATAATTAATTGTTATTATACAGCAAACTCTAGGAGGGAAAATTCCCAAGCCCCAGAAGATGGCTTCTTACCTCAAGTAATATTTAAGATGATAAAATTTCAGGATCATATGTGGTTTTCAACAGAATATTGGGACTAGTTGCAATGGGATTTGACAGATCTGTGATTTGATTATGCATTTGGTCTGATGTACACTTGCATAACATCATGCAACAATCGAAGGCTATTAGATGTTATCTCATGGTCTTTACAACATAGAATGTAGAAAGGGTAAGTTATGATTATTCACCATTTTGCAGCTAAGGAAACTGAATTTCAACAAGGTTATGAGATCTGCCAACCACAGAAGGTCTGCAACCCAGCTCTTCTGGATTCCTATTCCATAACGTTCCCCACGATAAAGTTCTCAAACTATACTAAGACCTACCTTATAAAAACAATCACTAGCCAATAAATCAGGTTCCATATATTAAAATTTATTTAAATATCATCAATATTTTGCATTTTACTATCTTTTTTCTATGTGGTATTACTCTTTAGAAGATCACAAAAATATAACACATTCTCTGTAGTAGTAACAGAACAAAAAATAACCCAGAGTCAGTGGTCTAGAACCAAATATTCAATTCAGTCATTCAATTGCTTTTAAGTCAATGCAAAGATTTGAATGAACCTTTAATTTTCCTGAGACTAAGTGACTTATGAGAAAATTTAAGTTGGAAAGGAAACTAAGTGAGACCACAAAAGTCCAGTGTGCCAGGACACATTAGAAGCATCTTGAACTGATGTCACTGTTCAACTTTACTATTACCTTTAAATAACATAGCCTACATCAATTAAGAAACTAAGTCCAAACTAAGAGAATAAAACTGGAGCAACAAAATACAAACATGAACCCGCTCAACAATTGATTAGAGAAAGACAGAGCGTCCCGCATAAAATAAGACTTACATTGTTTAAACTAGAATTACAAAGCCAGAAATACCCTTGTAGGGTGAGCATCTTTTTTCAGTTCCCACAGCTGAAAAAACCAAAGTTCCAGGGACATGAAGCAACTTATTCATGCCTTTAAATAAACATCTAGTTACTACAGTAATAAACCCCAAAATTCACATAAATTTTGTAAACTCAACTTAGTATTTTTTTTCTCCTCAGTTACCAATGTTTGTGCATTTATGTAGGTGAGGATTCTAGCGTGACTACAAGGTGTGTTTTGGAGCCTGTGTTTCTAGTTAAGTAAAAATTAATAATGAAGTGTAAAGAAACACATTGTCAGCTGTCACAATATTTGATTGATCTTAAACACAACCAGAAGCCTGATATTTTCAACGCCTTCCCTCAAATTATTAACTTATGTACAAGACATAGGGATTCAGTGACTTACAATAGTTATTAGAAAGAGACAGTCTCTTCTGCTTCAACAAAATAAAAACTCCCATGTCTAAGTTTAACAGTTAACATTACTTATTAAAACAATATGACTATGTGATTCTAAGACTATATCCATAAACAGGTATTTATCAGTAAGTTTATAATGGAACATAAAAAAGAGAATGACCAAATATTCTGTTACTTGACTGGTGTAATCAGTCTCCTGATCATACCATTTGATTTTTTTCAAAATACTATATAATTTAAACAGACGTCAGATGTTTTGCTGAAAAGATATGACAATTCCAATTCCAATTAAACTTTACTGCAAAATGAGCAAATGTTACTCAAAAGGCATATATATTTACCAATTGTTATTACACAGCAACAGCTTTAATAAGATCATAAATACATAAAATTAATTGGCAAACAATGATCACTAGGAGTTGAATGTGATCAATAAATGTATTTTCTAGAACAAGACTTGACGGAAGGAGAGAAATAAACTAACACTTATTGTGTATCAGGACCTGTGCTGGCACTT
This sequence comes from Carlito syrichta, assembly GCF_000164805.1. Taxonomy (NCBI): domain Eukaryota; kingdom Metazoa; phylum Chordata; class Mammalia; order Primates; family Tarsiidae; genus Carlito; species Carlito syrichta. The sequence continues at coordinate 130,683 of NW_007247040.1, read as the reverse complement.
GACTGATGTTCCAGGCAAATCATCTCAGCTATCACAACAATCCCATGAGGCAGCTCTTACTGTTATTCTCACTGAACAGGTAAGAAACAGAAAGTGAAGAAACTTTCCTAAGGTCACATAGCTAGTGAGCGGCGGGGCTATGATTTGAATCTATACCTGCTTGATTCATAAACCCACAATCTTTTCAGATTAGCCACTGAAACTATAAATTAATGCATAATCCATTTCTTTAAAAATACTTTAGAAGGATTTTGATCATAAAAACCACAACTCAACTTTTTTCTTTCTTTCCTCTCAAGTCTGGAAAGTTTACAGAATTAAGTCTACAAGTGAAACAGAATTCAAATCAATTCTGTGTTTTAACTGTATCTTGCACATGAACTGCAGCCCTTGTTTTTTTCCAAAGTGTTTTCATAAATTGTTACTCACTTTATCATTACAACACCTTGCGAATGAAAGCTGACGGGACTGTCATTTTGTAGATGAGGTTTCCAGTGTCTGAGTTGCCTACCATCACACAGCCAATCAGAGACAGAGCTGAGACCAGAATCCACACATCCTGACTCCATCTACCGCTCCCTCCTTCACACCCCACTGCCCTCAGGTGCAAAGGTAAGAATTTCCACATCTGAGACACCACTCTCTCCTTTTTTCTAAAGGGACTAATGCTATTGTAATTCATACATAGGAAATGTAGGCTGTGCCTCGAGGCATCCTCTCTTTCTTGTCTGTAAGATCACACTAGGTGAACAAAACATTCTAAGGTATTTCATTTCTTTTATTTTCACCATAACATCCATGCTAAAATGACTGAATTTAAATCACAGCACATGTATGTAGCAAGTGATTCCATTATAATCTTGAAAATCCAGATCATAACAGCAAAAGTAATTTCCATTCATATACTACACAAACATAATCTAGCATTAGGTAAGAGTAAACTTACGTATAGCCATTGGTAGAAAAGATGTGCTAAGATATTCAATGATATCCTTGTGCAGAAATGGAGGAAAGGTAGCTAACGTTGATATCATGGTGTAGGGCAGAGTACTCAGAATATCATCATTGAGAAAGGGGAGCAAACATGTTGTTGTATAAAATATCGACTGTCCAAGATCTACAAAACAAAATTGAGTAATCAGTCACTGAATACTTTGGAATTAATAAAATATGCTGACTTTACCTTTTAAGCTTTAACAAACTGATTCAAATTATAAGCAACTATTGCTCCATTCCTAGTAAGTGTTCTTAAACATACTGCTTAGTATAGTATGCTGTGTACACAGTAGTTGGTCAATAAATCACTGATAGATTAATATATTAAGAAATGCAAATTTGAGTTTTTCTCCACACTTTATCAACCTTTAGTAATACTCGGTGTTCATATTACTCCTTGAGTTCATAAATTCAAAGCACTGCCCATGTGAAAATTAATCCTGAATTTTCTCCAGCATGCTCACTTCCATTACATTTTACACAAGATAATTGAGGCACAAGAGGTTAGATTATCTGCCCAATGGAAGTTTCAGAAAAGTCAAGGGCAGGAATAGAAATAAAACCAGGCTATTTCTGCTCCATCAACCAAACCACAAAGGTCCCACATCTGGTGTCTTGCTTGGGCAATAAACCAGGTAACTAGCAACCTCCAGCAGAGCAGCAGATTCAGCAAGCACCAAAGAAAGGAAACTGTAAGCTGGCACTGCATGACCCTGTACATTTTGTCATCAATTTGCATGGAAAGAAGTGCCACCTAATAATAACATTTTATCAACATGTTTAAAGGGGGATCATAACAATACCTACCTCATGACATTAGAAGGATTACTAGGAGGTTTAAATGAGATAAATGTCAAGTGCTTAGCATAGCACATAAAGTGCACTCCACAGATATTAGCTGCTATTATTAATATTAATAGTTACTATTATTATTACCTGCACAAGGAGTAAAAATAGAGGACATTCAAAAACTCATAACTATTTAGATTCAGGATGCACGCAGACCAAATCCCATCACACTAAGTCTGCATTTTGATATTTCTGGACCTCCAAAATATAGGCCACCAGCTAAGCCTTGACAATAAAGAGCTTCTTTTTTTGTACTCACTATAATAGAAAAGTACTCGACTCTTGTCTGCTTTGCAACTGATTTACCTTCTTAGAGTTATTTTGATTCCTAACGTTGTTTCTGAGTGCCATGAGAATCAATATGCCATCTCAACAGGCACATCAACTGACAACAGAGAGGCTGTGGCCACACTGCGCTCTGGGGGACCGGGGTCAGTCAACCTCGGTCTAGAATCAATGAAGTGGGAAATTCAAAGGTGTTTTACTAAGAATTACCCGAGGCTGTTTCACTGAGCCATTGAGCCTCACGCCAGGACACTGGCACTGAAAGGGCCTGAGAGTGCGCTGGAGTATTTTTCATATTAAGGAAACTGAGCTCCAGAGAGGAGAAGTGATTGTCCAAGACCACCTATGAGTTGGTAGCTGAACTGGAACAAAAATGCTGCCTGGTGCTCTTTCCTGGACTCTACCCGGACGCAGCGGGAGGACAGTCCCTTGCCAGAGTGCAGGGATTCTCGAATTCGGTTGGCAGAGAAGCACCCCAGGGAGCTTGTTAAGAATTCAGATCCTCAGGACCCTGCCTCAGTGATTTGACTTCATCAGCTCCAGGTGGAGCCCGGAATTCCAAGTTCCAAACTCCCTGGGTGATTCTGAGGTTCTTCAGACCACATTTAGAGAAACAATGCCATGTGTTTTCTCAACCATTCACTAGAATGGTCAAGTAAGATGTTTCCTACCTTCTAAGCTTTATTATGCAGAACAACCACACAATAGCTAAATAACAAGAGTAAACTCACAAAATAGCTGTAGGTATAAGAGCAAAAATATAAATCATCTCCCCTGAAATTGTCACAAAGTACACGTGAATTGTGGTTATATGGGGTGCAATTTATCAAACTGAATGTCTTTATTTTAACCAAGGGGCTTTGAAGACAAAGGGCAACTGCCCTAACCACAGTGGGCCAACCCAGGACCAGGCAGGTCCCAGGTGAGTTCAGAACTAGTAGTCATAAAAGAAAGGCAGTGATAAGCTCACCACCATCGTCTTATGTTCAGAATCCTCTCATTTGAATTCCGAGCTGGCAGAGAATCACATTAAAATAGCTAGGCTTAAGATAGCTACAGAGTTATATGATAAGCAACTTTACAAATTTTGATACTTTTTATATTTACTATAACATAGAATTGTAAATATAAGAAAAACAAATTCAAAAGTCATTATTTCATTACCTTTATCTAAGTAAATTTTTAAAAACTTTTAAACAATTAGGAACACATTGTACTAAATAAACCATTAAGCATTCTCTTAGGACAATTAGTCATAACTAAAAGACAAAATAACATCCACCATCCACTCATTTTCTAAAACTCCAATTTTTCTGTAAAGTGAAACCTTGGTTATCATACCTCAGAGACCAAATTCTCAGTGCTTTAAAGATAAGACAACAAAAGTTTTAAAATGCATTTTCTACAAAAATTTCTTTTCTTACACAATGGTTTTCCATTTGATTGTCCCAAATATGTACTAAACAGTGTTATTTAATCCTTCTTATGAGTTAGAAGACTTTGGTAAGAAAGGAAAATAATGTGATTGGTTTAAGACACACAGCAGAAAAGGTGAAGATTAAGGAAAAAAAGCAAGCTTTCAGGCTTCTGTTTTAAAGCACCACAAATAGCATATGCTATGCATGGACTACATAGACTGTACATGCCACAACCTGCTCTGTGCCCGGCATACAGTGCCACTACATACCATACCAACATCTTGGTACACTTTGTAATAACTACTGATTGTTAGTAAATTTGAAGGAGTTCTTAGAGTTGACTTTTCATCTCACCTCCTGACTTTAAAGACATAAAAAATGAGTCCCAGGGAGTTTCTACCATTTGCCCCCCAAAATCACAGAATCAGTCACCGGATTAGAGCCTGCTCTTCAAGCTCCACTTCTTACATTTTCTGGAGGCAAGTTTTAAAATCTAAGCTGCTCAATTATAATTTCAACAAGAGTCCCCTCGATAAGCTGATTGGGGAGAAAAGAGAATTTCTTGTTATGTTCTTCCTCCTTTCTCCAGACCATTCTCGCCCAGGACAGACCCGCTTGGATAAATCCCTCAGGCAATAAAACAGTGCATGGGAAACACCACTCCTAAGTTTCATGGCAAGAAAGGCCTTTGCCACACAAAGTCCTCTCAATATGGCAACAGCAATAATCTCCATGCCCCTTGCTCAGCATCCTAAATACTCATAGACATCCATGCACATTTCCAAAGATTTTGACTAAGTGCTCACCATGTTGGCCGTGCTGTAGCAAAGGAACTAGATCCAGGAGAGTCACCAAAGTCACGTAGAGGCCTTGGTAGTCCAAAGAGGGGTAGTCTGACAACTGAGCATCACGACTTTGCGGGCCGCGTTCTGAGGGAGCATCTCGCAGGACGCTGTAAAGGAGGGAGCGAGTAACAGTAGGGTTGATGGAACTGACCTGCGGTCTTAGAGATGGGGTGAGTGGGAATGGCACAGGAAAAAGACACATGGTCATGGGCACTGTCAAATTGGAGGCATCTTGGTTTTCCTTCTTCCCTGTGCGGGACAAAATGCTGTTGGGGGGACAAAGAAAAAAAAGAGACAACAAAGACACAAAGAACAGCACATTACATTGAAATGACACTCTAAAACAAATAATAAAACACCAGATACGTCCCACATAAGATGCAATTGCCACGTCAGCAGGGTCTACCAATCTAGGACTGGTCACATAGCTTCATGCTCAGAGATACCAATAACACAAGGTTTACTTGTGGAAGTTTCATTGCATCTCATGTGTTATCTGGTTAGTAAGGAGCAAAAATATAAAAATGCATGTTTCAGTGCCAAACCCATGTTTTACAGTTTAGTAATTTGGTGAAGGAGAGGTTTCCTGGAAGGAAAAACAATGGTTTTGTCTAAAGAGTAAGGGCTCTTATTCTTAATTACAAGGAGCTTTCAAAGGAAAAGATGTTTTTCGGCAGGACTGTCTTCATCAGGTAAATAGAAACTTGCAAAATATAGGTATGGCACTTGCAGAAACATGTTTCAGCAAAGAATAAACATGTGTGTTTATTAAGAAAGTCTTAAAAATCACATGTTTATTGCATCAAAATAATGTCTATATGTATATTATGATACTGTTTCATGACATTCTGTCAGTATCATTTGAGATAATGAAGTTTAAACAGGCATATGAATTTAGAAATAATACATATTTCTAAAATGTTAGCTAAACTACATTGGAAAAGCTATAAAATAATATATAGTAGATGGTCCATAGCATATGTTTGTGAACTAATGATAATGGTTATTTATGTGTGTTTTTTAATTTTGCATGTTGGGGAGGAAACATTTTATTTTATGAATACAAACAGTGGTTTATTAAATAGTTACCTTCAAAATTCTAAAGACTAAGCAAGCGGTATCTGTTATATAGCTGTACATCATACAGTGAGCTCTCATATATTACTGCTGCTACTTACGTTATTATTCAACAAAACTCACTAAAAACTAAAGGAAAGATAATTTAGAAAGTTAAAAAAAGTTTAATGGGAATAAAAATAAATTCTAAAAATAAATTAGTTTTCTTTTAGTCTTAATTTTAAAATAAAAACCTTTTAATAAAACCAGTAAGGCATAAAAGTTGTTGATTTAAAAATAGAAGAAATTACAACTTGGCCAAATGTTTAGGTTTTTAAAATTAGGTTATACTATTTATCATTAAAGACGATAGCTACACATCAAAATGACAATATCTGCTGCACTTGCCAAGTGCTTTTATATAGTATACTTATATGCTAGTCCAAATAGATGACAGTTTATAAATGTTTCATTACATAAAAATAACCTTATTTTACACTTATTCTAAGTGCATCAAACATACTAAGTTCTTGGTTAATAATATTACACCTACAATTTTACAGTGATGTGAAGAGTTGGTTAGTGTAAGCATGCTTCCTATGTCAAGTTTGCATTTATTTTTATTTACTCTTAGAGCAAAATATGTTATAATGTAAGAAAAATGACTACATGCTTTTTATTTTCCATGTGCCTAATTTACCTCAATTTCCTTTGTCTTCTGTTACCCAAAGTCCATGGAAAAACAATTGATAATAATAAAAATAATTTCAGAATTATAATGTTATACTTCTTAGCAATAAACAACTTAAGATTTGGCTTTTTGGTTTGTTTGGGTTTTTTTGCTTTAAAGGGATTTAATTTACCTTTTTTGTGTGTGGTGTATTTGACTTTGTAAGCTTATACTTTACAATGGGATCATATCCATATTCCAGTTACCCCTATCTAACTACCTTTTTTATAAATGCCATCAGATTTTATATTTCTCTCATGTAACTCAATTACTCCTGAGTACCACTTTAAAATGTTATATTCTCGATAAGTCCAGTCACCAAAAATCTTCTTTAATCCTATAGAATTCCAATCCCACTGGAAATTCCTCGAGAATCACAATGGATACAAGTCAAGTATATGATTTCCCAAAAGTCAGCCCTAAATTAGCCTGCTACCAGCATCTTTTCAAAATTACAAGATGTGGATCTTATAGAAGTGGCATAAAAAGTGACATTTTGCCTTAGAGAATAAAAAATAGCTGAATATCAAATTAATACAATTGCGTGCAATCCTCTGATCAAATTTCTTGGTGGGGGAAATATAGTGCATTACTTTTTCAAATATTCATTAGTATTTTTCCAAAGTTTGATATAATTTAACAAATACTAGTCGAATCAACTTCGGAGACTCAATTTTGATATTTTTCCCTTCCTGTACATGTGGGGTTCCCAAATGATAGCAACAACAGCTTCATACATGCAGGGAGGGAAGAATGTCAGCAAAAAAACAGTAAAATGTCTCTTACTGCCTTTAGATTTGATAATTAGGTGAGGTTGAGAAAAAAATGGCTGAAAATGAGTTATCCATGAAACCAGTTTTAAATTGCCATTCATGTCTCAATGTAAAGAAATGTTTTCATTTGTGGAAAAACTTAAGAAGGGTTCATGAATAAATGTGCAATGCATTGTGATTTTATGATGTTTTGTGAAGTTTATTCAGAAAAAGAAACTTATTTCCCCAACCAAACTGTCTAACTTGGGAATGACAAAACCATTTTCCCCATCTGAAATTCTCTCCCAGGACCAGGTAGACCCAACCAAAAAGAATATTAAAAATGCCCTGCTCAGAAGAGTTCGACCCAGCAGCTAACTTCTCACCATTCCTTTTTCCTGTTTGATCCTTTTTATCAAGCATTGTCCTCCATCAACAAGATTAGGCAAGAGAGGAAGACCTCTGCTGGTTTAGGGAAAGATGAGAAGTCGCCCAAGGTATTTATAGCACAGAAAATTAACATGTCAAGTCAACTTCCTCTAAGATTATGAATTTTGCATTTGAGTTGAACCTATACACTAAACAAAATTTACTTGATTTAGATACACTCTAAATCTAAAAGAATTTCAAACCAATAATTTGAGGACATACATATATGTGTGTGTGTGTGTGAGTGTATATATATGTGAGTTTGTATATACATAAAAACTAGTTCCTTAGCAATTGGAAATCACAATTAAATTAAAATTATTGGGCTGAGATTAGAATCCTTTTTAAAAACATATTAAATGTTTTCTAAAGAGCACAAGCAGTTTTCCCCAAATATGATGATTTTTAAAAAGATTTTACTTGCTAGTAGCCTCAACAGCACCAGAAGAGAGATAGGGGGAAGAAACTCCAGAAGAATGTTTGACATAGGAAAGAGACTAGAGCTCTATAAATGTTCTGCCAGGTAAAAGATCTTAGATGTTTAAAATACAGCCACAGAGTATTTTAAATGTAAAACAAATAGACTCCCCTGTAGCAACAGGGGTGATCAGACCAGATGATAGCCTAATGCTAAAAGCAAACAAAAAACCAAACTCTGAAGTTGTGTATAAACTGCGTGTTCACAGCCAAACTTAGGTACCTGTTAAATTAAGGTGAGCACTATTCAGCTCTCATTTTACCCAAGACGTCAGGTCACTACCAGATTAAGTAAATGCCTAGGAAGGTCATGCTGGATGAAATCTGCACTGAAGTCAACTCAGTCAACGAACATATACTGATTCCTTTCATGGGTCAAATACTGCTTTAGGCACAAGGGCTAACAAGCAGGACTCGCTGTCCACTACTAGAATTTAAGGAGCCTCCAGAAACACTAACGTGAGTCTAATTGTGAGCAAAGTGGACAAATATATGGAGTCTTCAGTCGATTTTATAGTCAACTAGGATAACATATAACCTCTCCACTCCTGTGGATTAAATAAATTAAAGTTAAACGTCGAGGCTAAGCTCTGCCTTTCAAAATAGGGACAACAGGTATCAGTGAGAGCCACATGCACGCACATCAGAGGACTGCTGCTCTAAAAATGCAATCCTAACTCTGATGAAGTGGCTGAAATTTCAAGTTGTATATTTTAGCCAAAAAATAATAATTCTAACTTCATTGAGAAGAGCCAAATAAAGAGGCAAGGAGTTACTTCGTGAGAATTCATCTCTAGTTCTTTCTTCTTGTTCATTTTCAAGAACCTGAGTTCTGAAAGCAAAAAGTGTTTCTGAATGTAAAAGTTATATTAAATGCTTCAACAAAAATATTAATACATAATTTTATTATAAAAGTTTTTTTGTAGCAAAAAAGATCTTGCTGTCAATAATCTTGGACACCAAATATCTAGACCATATTATTTGTCTTGATTTGATTATTACTATTATTTTTTTGATCCAGGGTCTCACTTTGTCACCCATGCTGGAGCAGTGTCACAATCATAGCTCACTGCAGCCTTGAACTCCGGGGCTCAAACTATCCTTTCTCCTTGGCCTTCTGAGTAGCTGGGTCTGAAGGTGCATGCCACCATGCCCTGCTAGTTTATTTTTTAATTTTTTAGAGATGGGGGTCTCTCTTGTTGCCCAGGCTGGTCTCAACCTCCTGGCCTCAAGCAATCCTCTTGTCTCAGCCTCTCAAGCAGCTGGGATTACAGAGGCCTGCCACTGTGCCTGGCTGTCATGAACTTTTTCATAGTACAAATAAAATGAAGAAGTACAGATACAATTGTTAAGGATGTATATATCAACAGCTCTGCACTTAAGGAAAAAAGATGCTGGGTGGACAAAAATAAGAAACAAAGGAATTGGGTTGAGCTCAGTGTTGAAACTGTGAGAATTCAAGTCCAACCCACAACATGTTCCATTCTGGGTCTTTTGTCTTACTCCCATTCCGTGCATGTCCCATTCACTACAGTCTGTCAACTCTGCTCTGACCCGCTATTGACAACTAATTGCTGAGGGGGAAGGCAGAACTAAAACATCTGGGAATAGAACGCTGTCAACATCATCTCAGTACAACTTAATTTAACTTCTGAAAAGATGACAAGTCTTTGTGCTAAGCACGCCCTTTCTTCCCTTAAGCCCAAGGAGAGCCAAAACGACGCTATGGACTCATCTTGGATGCGACATTCCCAAAGGTCAAGCCAAGTTTTTACTAAAAGAAGTGTCCCTGTAGTATGATAAACCATAATACTAAGAAGAAGCAGTCCAGCATAATTGTCAAGTATGTGCTGTGGATTAGGACCACCAGGGTTAAATTCTGAAACAGAAGTAAATTTGACCAATTTATTTAGCCACTCTGTGCCTTAGTTTCAATGACATGGGTGTAACAATATACTTAGAGAACTATAATGAGAGATTAAATGAGATGGCACATTTAAAGTGCTTAGAACAGTGCTTGACACATATAATTACTATTATTATAATACAATTTTGCTATTATACTACTAGCTATTGTTACCATTACCATTAGTAGTTGTTGTTGTTGCCTCTCTGAAAATAAACTGCTCAGTTGCATAGAATCTTCTCCAGCAGTCCACTTGAACAAACTATCTTAACACCAGTGTCACCACTATAAAATGCTATCAGTTAGGACTATATTCTTATGATCCATGGCTCAAGAAAATAAAATCTTCACATCATAAACATGACTTCAACATTCTAAATTTCTTAGTTTTTTGGTACAATTACTAAGACCTAACGAGCATGTTCTAAAGGACCAACTAAGATGTTCTAGAATCTTTGCAAATGTAATTCAGAGTGTTTTCCTACTGAAAAGTGTCTCTCACTTTGAGAACTTTCAGAATTTGCGATGAAGGAAAGTGTTTTCCATTAAGAACCTAGACTTCAAAGACAAAAGAGAATTTTAGAGAACAGAACCAGATGTCTTGGCTCATAAATGCATCTGATTATTGCTATAAAAATTGGGCCAATCATTTCACTGCAACTTGAAAAGAAGGAAATGGTTAGGTATGGTGGCTCATGCCTGTAATTCCAGTACCTTGGGAGGCCAAAGCAGGAGGATTGCTTGAGGCCAGGAGTTCGAGGCTGCAGTGAGTTATGATCCAGTCTGGGCAACAAAGCAAGACCCAATCGGAAGGGAGGGAGGAAGGAAGGAAGGAAGGAAGGGAGGAAAGAAATATCCATAGCAGGTCTTAACCTTACTATGGAAATATGAAATCTATGAGTCTGATAAACAGAATCCCCTCAATATAAAACACAGCCACTAAGGATTGGAAAGAAGAAAAGATACTTCAAAAATAAGAACAAAGAGATAGGAGGACTGCAAGAGATTAGCTGACTTGACCCCAGGAACCTTCCATCTACAAAGAGTTCAGCCTGTCTATGGCAAAGCCTTAGACTGTTGGAAACTCCAGAGTCACTAGTCATTCCAAATTTGTGTTCTTCTCCTAATACTTGTCTTACAAAACCTTTGCTCCTATATGGTTAGAAGAAACAGTAGCAAGTCAATTCAAGTGTTTCTAAAATCAGATTTGAAGTGAGAAGATCCTGGTAATGGAAGAGCCCTAGCCTTGGGACTTAATGGAAATTGAGAGGTTCCTCTGACTTCTTTAATGTGATTTTCCAAAAAAATGGAGTCTTGACTTGAAAGGCTGATCTTATCTGCTCGGTTTTCCTAAGAATATGTAGAGGTCTCTGTCTTCCAGTAAAAGAAGACAGCAGAAAAAGAGCTCCTATGTTTTTGCTTCCTTGTCCTCCACAGAATTTCCATATCAATTGCAAAGCATGCTGAGCACTTGCAGTGTTATGCAGATTAAAAAGGACTGTTATTACCATATATTGCACTTAGGGAAATAGAAAATATTGATGATGAACCTAAAAAATGTCACATAATTCTGATTTTCTTTTAGACTGAAAAATATTTCCTGATCTTAATTTTAAGCAGTGTAAGCTCTCCCTCTAATCTCACTCTATATTAGTGCTAAACATATAACTTTGTCATTATATAGATCTCTCAAAAAGACGCTCAGCTGAGGAAAGTAGGCAGTAGCTATGCAATCCACTTTTTTTCAGCTAGGCCTGGGATCCGATTTGCTATATACACCCAGAGAACTTGAGTCCAGACTCTTCTGGCAGAGCACTAGAAAATGTAATGCCCTTTGAGACTTTCAATTCAATAAAAATGTAGGTCCCAATCAATTCAGCAGTACTACCTAATAATTCTCTCAAAGTATAGGATATTTTAAAGCTTACCTTAACAAGGTCTGAGAAAAGTATTTCAAGGTGTTTGCAATATCTGTTCCTGACGGTACAGGATAAATGTTGTGAAGAACCCGGTTATGATATTCCTGCAAGTACCGGATCTTGGAAGCAACTAGATAAAAGCAAAAAAAAAAAAAAAAAAGAGAGAGAGAGAGAAGAATCATCTTGTAATATGTATTAGGTTGAGGCATACGGTTCTTTTTTTTTTAATGATTACATACAGGAATTTAATCAATATTTTAAGGAATATATATAAATTTTTAATGGAATTCCATTATAGAAACAGTTACAATAAAATTTTAATTTCCTAAAATTGTATTCAGTCCACAAAATTATTTTGGTTATCTGGTTTAATATCTTCTTCACAAATTATCCACTGCCTTTTTTCTTTCTATCACTAAGAAAAGTACTCCAAATCATTTTCTAATCACCGCCAAGTTAGCTTATTATTAGCAAAGTAATAACAGACATAAATCTCTGCTGTCAGATGATTACATTTAATATTGGTTAACTAAGGAGGAAACTGAAAGTTCTCTCAACAAAACTATAAAATTCCTAAAATATAAGGAGTCCACTGCACAATGGCATCAATTGAAATGAGATTTTTAATTCAATAAGTGATCATGAAAGCATGTTTCATTGATTAATCAGCTGTGAGAATATGTTAAGAGTAGAGTAACATGGTAAGTATTAAGAATATAATGACTATGTGGTAATAAAAACATAAAAAATAAATATCACATTTTTCTCCCAAAGAATTCCATAAATTAGGAGACCTCCTAAACAGCTTTCTGAGCTTGGCTGCCCAGATCTTCTCAAGATTCAGGAGGGACTAAATAGGTTTATTTACCCTCCTAGACCTACCTGGTGTCACCAGCATTGTCCACATTCCTGACCTGACCTTTGACCTGGCTGAAGTGAAGGGCCCCGTCCTAGTCATTTCTCTTTGCAAATCCCAAGGAGCCATGGTGATCACCGTCTCTCTGGTCTCCTCTTCCACAGAGTTCTCAACACTGTCCATTTGTTCTTTCAATCTCTAAGGCCACCAAGGGAGCCTTAGGTGGTGGCTCACTGCCAGCAGTTAACAGAAGACACACCAAGTCCTGGAGAGGCAAGGCCTTGCTGTCCCCAGCAGCCCATGGGATTACGCTCCTGGATGCATTCTAACTGAAATGCTAGCTTAAGCAACTTAAAGAAAGTCAAAATGCTTTTGGTAAACGTGGTACGTAAAATCACAAAACGATAAAATATCAGAACTGGAAGGACCTTGGAAACCTTTTCCCACAGCCACTCCAGTTTGAAGGTGGGGAAAAGGAGGCATACGGACCGTCAGTGGCAGAGCCCAACCAACAGATGTCCTGACTCCCAGGCCAGAGCTCTTTCTACTGTATCATAGGCTGGAATACGATTCTGAAATGAAGTCAACATGCAGACAGCAAACGCTCACTGACTGACATGAAAGGAATTTTCAGCAGTTATTAGGTTAATCATTGATTCTAAATCCTACATATACCATTTACCCAATCTGTCTTTTCTTCCTTCTACTGCCTGAACTGTTTCCATAATATGATTAGCATTTTCCCAAAGAAGCCTAGATCACAAATAACAATACCTTGTGTGTGTGTAGTACCTCAGTTTCAAAGAAAGCAACAAGTCACAACATTTATCTCAATTAATCCATAAGTGTCTGGTTGTAAATTATCGCAGAAGCGATAAGGTATAAATAGGTGATATGAGAGAACATTTCAATTACATAACCTGCAAAAATCCATTTCCTTCTCAGGGTTTTTGTTCTGCTATTCACCATACTTCTCAAATCACATAACAAGAAATCCCCACATTAATACCTAGTTTCAAGTTCCAAGTATCTGAGATACATGCTAGGTCAGAATATGCTTTCTGCTCACCCACCACCACAATAATGCTTTCTTCCTGCGACTTTTCTCAGGGTTTAATATCCAGCAGGTTTCTGTGGAGCATTTTAGGAATATCGTTAATCATTCCACCATCTAAAAAAAAGTTGATGATAGTGCAGGGTGTGGAAAATAAACTCAAATAAGGAAAAAAGTCATAAATCCCCCAACTCCACAGGCTTCTCATAATTCAAGAGCTATAAAACCGTCCACTGCACAAGGACCACATGCATTCAAAAATGTTTGCGAAATGAATGGGTGTTCTTTTCATAGATCCTGTTGTTCAAACGTAGCAATAGCTCCTTTCAAAGGGTATCCAGATATAAGCAGTGAGACCAGAATCATTTCCGTCTTTGAGATCTTTTACAATTTTACAAAAGTCACATTGCATTGTGTTTGTACTTGCCTATTTGTTTTTCTACACCAGGTTGTAAATTTCTTGAAGACAGAAACTATATCTTACTCGTGTCTCTATCCCAAGCCTAAACTCAGTATATACGAGGTATTAAATGAACAAATGAATTAATGCTTTAATGACAGCGCTTATCACTTGAGTTTTTAGAAAATATACGCAGTGTGCATATCTGTATCTGTACACACGTACACTACACACACATATAGGTCTGTGTGTATGTATGTGTGTGTGTACAATAGACTGTAGACTCTTTATCCTACTGTGTGTCAGACACACAGTAGGTACTCGACACATTACTGATGAATGAAAATGGCAAGAAAGGAAGAAGGAAAGGCCGAGGAGAGAAAGAAGAAAGCGGCAAGCAAGCATGAGAAACAATATATATAGCAGACTGGTAAAAATGGTCAAGCCAATCTGTGCACTGGTAAATGCAACAAAATCTTGGCAGTCGTAGATCTGACTCACGTTTTCAACCATTTGAGACTTGCCAAGAAAGCTTCCGGATAAACAGTAATTTGCGACTGTGCTGAGCACATGAATGCAATTCATTTACCTTTCAGCTGTGTACTTAAGAGACGGTCATTTGACTGGTTAATAAATCCACGTGAGCACTGGCAGCCTCATTAGTGAACAGAGTTCCTGTTCTTTACTTCATGCATATATCTGACTACTGCTGCTGCAGAGACTCAGATTGGACAGGATGGAATAAATGAATGACCTCCAAGCTCAATGGAATAAGTGAATGACTTCCAAGCTCAACGGACTCTAAGCCACACTGCCCTAGTAAGCTCCTTCTACTCTCTTCAATTATAGTTACATGCTCTTCGAAACTGCTTCCCCCACCCATTCCCACCCTTCTCCTTATATTTGAAGAAGCCATCTGGGATGGAATGGTATGGTATGGTATGGTATGTTACGTGTGCCCCTCAAAATGCATATAAAAAACATTAACCTCAAAATGTGACTGCACCTGGAGATAAGGCCTTTAAAAGTGTGATTAAGCTAAAATAAGCCCATTTTGGGGGTGTGTCCTAACCCAATCTGACTGCTGTCCTTTTAAGAAGAGATTAGGACACATAAGAGGTAGCAGGAATGTGGGAATACAGGGAAAAGACTATATGAGGACACAGAGAAGACACCATCTGCAAGGCAAGGAGAGAGGCCTCAGGAGAACTCAAATCTGCCAACACCTTGATCTTGGACTTCAGGCCTCCAGAAATGTGAGAAAATAAATTTCTGTTGTTTAAATCATCTAGTCTGTGACACTTCTATGGCAGCCTGAGCAAACTAATACACCATCATAGAGGAAAGTACAGAGGTGAGCTTAGAACTCTGAAATAAAACAACTCTGAATGAAGACCTTGGATGTGTCTTCACTGAACACCCATTTCCTCATCTGTAAGATGAGGATAATCACATCCACTTCACAGGCCTGTTGTGAACAATAAATCAGCCATTGCGCAAACCACTTAGCATGGTGTCTAGAACAAACTCAATGACAGCAATTGTCAGGCGCCCTCTGGCACCTCCTCCTCTCCTTTTTCCATCCAACACTTGTCCCAACACTTGGGCTCTCCGTCCATCAGCTGTCTCTCTCAAGTGATGAATCTCTCCCTCTGTACTAAATCGCTCCCACCAGCACTCAAACTCTAGAATCTCCCCTGTCAAAGGGAAACAAAACCCTCCCTGGACTCTCCATTCCCCTCCAGTGACTGACTTCTACCTTCAGAGTCAAGATTCCGCAGAGTGTGCACACATTCCCATCTCCCCTCACGGCCGCTTCTTTCTCCCACTCAGTCCAATCGGGCTCCCATCTTCACCACTGCCCTGAATCTGCGTTTTCCATGGTCTTCCAGGGCCAAGTCTCACGGGCACTTTCAAGGCACCACTTTCCAGGCTTTTCAGCACACTCCGTGCAGCAGACCCCTCACTGCTCGAGACTCTCTCCCTTGACACCCTATCTCCCAGGTCTCCCCCCTCTAGAATGCATCCCGCTCAAAGTGCTTTGCTTCCTTCCCCATTACCTGATGCTGAAATGCTGGAATTCGCCAGCGCTCAGCCCCAGATGCTCGGCTCCTCTCAATATTTCCTCCAGAGGCAATCCCATCCACCCCTAGGGCTGTCAGTGATCCAACTACTCCTATCCATGAACCAACTGCTCTTACATGCGTATCCCCATCCCAAGTGGCCATCTCTTGTGAACAACAGGTCTTGTCTATTCAGTTTCTCCACTTGGGAATCTCACAGTAAACATGTCCAGCAATGGACTCTTGTCTTTCTCCAGCTCCAGAAAGAAAGCGACTCCACCATCTGTGCAATCCACCCAGCCACTCAACAAAGCATTCCAAAACTCATCCCTGACAGCCCCATTCCCCGCACCTCACTCTCCGATCCAACCCATCACTAAGTCCTAGCAATTGCCAAATGCTAACACTAAATCCTGTCAGTGCTACCATCAAAATTCATCTCCAGACACATCTCTTCTGTTCTTTACCTTCGCTGCCATTACTTGGAATCATCATCTTATGATAGATTCTAGACACCTCCTAACACATCTTCCGGATTCCCTCTTGCCTCTCTCCAGATCTCTCTCCTCGGGACAGTCAAACAGATCTTTCTAAATTATGAACTGCTTCCTGTAACCCCCACTTAACATCCTTCAGTGGCTGCCCACTGCCCTCAGAATAAAATCCCACACCCAGCCGGGCTCGGTGGCTCAGCCTGTAATCCCACGCCTTTGGGAGGCTGAGGTGAGTGGACTGCCTGAACCTGCGGGTTCGAGACCCGCCTGGGCAACTTGGCGAGACCTCATCTCTACAATAAATATAAAAATCAGCCGGGTGTCGTAGCGTGCGCCTGTAGTTCCAGCTACTCGGAAGGCTGAGGCGGAAGGATCGCCGGAGCCCAGCAGGTCGAGGCTGCCGTGGCTGGGAGCAGCCACTGCATGCCAGTCTGGGTGAGAGTGAGACTCCAACTCAAAAAAATAAAAAATAAATAAATAAAATAAAATCCCACACCCTTTGAGTAGTATACAAGGCCTCAGCCTACTTTCCAAGCTAACGTCGTACTGCCAAAGCCAGCCACATATTTTTTAATACACAAAGCTATTTTTTTGCCTAAAAACTTTGAATGTGCTTGTCCTTCCTCGTAGCATGCTTTTCCCTCCGCACTATGTCTGACTCCTAATCCTTTTTCAAAGCTGACTTTACACCTCAGGGAGGTGTTTGCTGACTTCCTGCCTGAATTGATTCCCTGATCCCCACTCTCACTTTTTCCCCTGTTCTGATACCCCCTTTTTTCCCACAGTAGTTAGCACGATTTGTAATTATGTGTTTATTTGGGTGACTGTTTAGCATCTCTTCCAAGTGGACAGTGAACTTCTTGCTCACCACTGGATTTCCCAGGGCCTCGTAAGTACTGAATTTGCTGAGTTTCTGATGCCGATAAAAGGAGAAGTGGCTGGGGGGGGTGCTTTTTGCAGCTGTTCAACTTTATTTCTTTATGAAAACAGCCAAGAAAGCCAACTTTTGAGGCTGTGGTGAAAATGAAGAAAAAACAAAATGGGTCAGACGACGCGACAATTGTTATCTGTGCATACACAAACCTAATTTCTACTTTCCGCATAGATGTGACTACTATCCTTCCCTACCATGTCTTGGAAGTTTTACTGCATTTTGAGAGAAAGAGAAAAAAAACTCAGTCACAGATATAAAAATACTGCAATAGGTTGGGCGTGGTGGCTCACGCCTTATAGTCCCAACACTTTGGGAGGCTGAGGCAAGAGGAATTGCTTGAGGCCAGAAGTTTGAGACCATCCTGGACAACATAGTGAGATCCTATCCCTATAAAAACTTAAAAATAATAATAGCCTGGCATGGTGCTGCACACCTGTAGTCTTAGCTACTCGGGAGGCTGAGGTGGGATAATCACTTGAACCCAGGAGGTTGAGGCTGCAGTGAGCCAAGACTGCACCACTGTACTCCAGCTTGGGCGACAGGGTGAGACTCTGCCTCAAATAAAATAAAGTAAATAAAGTAAAAATACGTTAACAGAATTATAATCATATAATATTAAGTTTTAAATGTTTTTCTTTTAGTCTTAAGCATTTTCCTATGCCATTAAATATTTCAAATTTTTATTCCTATTTTTAAAAAACACTTATATTCACTATCATAAAAGCAAAAAATTCAGGTAAGCACAGGGAAGAATCTAAAAATCACCTAAAAGCTTACTACCCAGAAACATTTGGAAGGTATGTTATCCTTCTAGAAAGTTTTCTCAGCATAAAATATACATTTACAAAACTGGGACTAAGCTGTATATAACTTTAGAATCTGTTTTCCTCACTTTCTGTATCAAAGATACATCCCTTTTAGAAAATTTTCTCTGCATAAATATACATTTACAAACATGGGGATTAACTGTGCATAGTTTTAGAATCTGTTTTCCTCACTTTATCAGAAATACATTTCCTTTAAAAAAAATTTTTATTTTAAAGATGTGGGATACAATTCAGGGTAAGATATACAAATGTTCATTATGTAGTACTCTTGTAGAAATACATTTCTACATCATCATTTCAATGGTTTCATAATTTCCTTTGTGTAAAAGAATCATAACTAATTTCATCAATCTATTTGTGAGATTTTAGATTAATTTTCACTATCACATTCAATGCCACAAAGAATATCCTTTTAAGTATTGTATGTGCACACATCTTTTAACTATTTCCTTGGAATACATTTTTAGTCATGGAACTGCTGAATCAAACAGGAAATACTCATTTTAAAGCTTTTGGTAAGAGTTGAGAAAGTGCCCTTCAGAAAGACAGTGACTGTTTACATACCAGCAGAGTATATATATCATTAAGTGTGGATAAAAAAAATGTGTTGAGTGTCTGCTATGCCCAGGGACTCTCTATATATTATTTTTAGTCCTCGAAATAGCTTTGCAGGGTGGTTATCATCATTCCCACTTAAAGCTGAATAAACCAAAGCTCAAAAACAGTAACTAACTTGCCCAAAGGCACAAAACTAGTGAGTATAGAACTGATAGTTTAACTGGCTATAGCCATGCTTTTCCACCAGACCATATTGTTCTTTATTTTTTTCTGTTTTAATAATATGGATATAGCATGAAATATGAATATTTCCCTTATTCTACTGTTCAGCATTTAAGTTGTTTCCAATAGTTCATTAACACTGCAGTTAACAGATGAAACATTAGATTATTTAAAATATTAGACTATTTGTTTATTTGGAAAACAAAACAACATGTTTACTTCATTAGTTCTACCCTTTCTTCTTGAAAAATCAGATCCCTTCATCTTTCAAGGCCCATCTTAAGAGTCACATCTTCATGAAGACTTTAACTGACACTAGACATTATCAATAACTTCCCTTCTGGCTAGTCAGAGCACTTATTACCTGCTTCCAAAGTTTTGTCACTCCACTCTATAAATATGTCATGATTATAAACTATTTTGGATGGTTCTAAATTAGTTTCATGTTTGCAAATCTAGTTTCCCTAACAACACTTTAAGATCCTTGGAGAAAGAACTATCTTATATTTCATTTGCAAGTCCCTTGGGACTTGTCACAGTGCTAGGGACACAGCAGATGGTCAACAGCAGATCTGTAGTTGGAATGAACTGAAAGCTTAAATGTCAACTCTCCTATGTCCTACTGATAGCCTCTACATAAACTTTAATATTTTAATGTTGTTTACACAAACAAGCAATTTCCAGATAAAATCTATATGTATTACATGTACATAATGCAATTCTCTTTTTCACAATTTATTTCCTTCCATCTCTTCTCATGCCAAAGAACTGGAAAAAAAAATTATAGGCTCTTTGTTATCATTTGCAGTACTTCGTTTTTTTCTGCAACTTGAATACTCTGACTTTACTTTTCATGACTTTGACCCCAAATCTGCTGCGTACATGCCACAGAGTTACCATAATGCCCTGCAGAGAGCCCTAGGAGGGGAGTGTGAGTTCCCACCTATGGAACTATGTGTGACCACAAATAAATCATTTAATATCTCTGAGCCTCAGGGGCTCTCGTTTGCTTGTTTTATTCTGTTCTGTTTTTGCCAAACGAGAAATAAAAGTAATACTTCCCCTACCTTCTCTGCAAATGTTGGTTATTAATATTATAGATTTGAGAATATGTGCTCTAATTCCAACTTGGAGGTTTCTTCTTTTACTACACTACATAAAGTCTAAGGCTTTATGGATCTGCTGCCATTCTTTTAAACTATTCATCTTTTTGGTCTAGCTTTTCATTGAGAAAGTATAGACATAAATAAAGAGAATTTGGACATATTTCACAAATGTGGGTTGCGATAGCTAGTCATCACAACCATTAAGTAAAAATTATGACTGATGCCTTTCTTCTCATGATTAGAGGATCAGTAAGGAATCAGACATCTTCCTAATGACCTACCACTGCATATCTGCCTTGGTTCTTTGTCTTTGTGTCTCTCGTGTCCAGTAGATTCCACTGGTCCTGTTGGTTCAATCTAGAAGCCAACTGTAGGCTCTGCTCTCCTCTCCGTCCACAACAACCTATGGTTAAGTTGACCATCTCTTCCCTAACTGCTGCGACATCCAGACGGATTCCCTTCTGAACCCTTTTCCACCTAACGGCTAGAGGACTCTTTCAGAGAGTCAAATCTTCCTCGTTTTCTGCTGATTGATAACCAAGCAATCAAAGCAGCACAGTGAGCCCGGCACAAACAGCTTCCTGCTCACTGCCAGGTTTCATCTTCTGCCTCTTCTCACGTGCCACACTCAGCCACAGTGACCTGCAGAAGCTCCAGCACATCATGCTCTCGCTCTTAAACAGTTCTGAACACACTCCACCACAGAAATGCAATCTACACTTCTCTGCCTGAGCAAGTCCTAAGAATTCTTTAAAGCTCAGCTGTGCCCCCTTCCCCTGTAGACAACAAACCTTCCCACAAGTTGTTTTCGAGGCATTTCCTCTGCACTTCTACAGCATACAGGCGCCCCTCTACCAAGACTGGCACTCATCACTGCGTGCCAGTACCAACCCTGTGGCTGTCTCCTCTGCCAGGCGATCAGAACCCTGGGAGCAGAAACAGCCTCTTTCATTTTGCATGCACAGCATGTAGGACGTGTCCGGTCCTAAATAAAGGTCTGCTGAATGGACGCGTGAACAGACGAATGAGTGAATGGCCACAGGACTCTCGTCGCAACAAAGCAGCTTGGAACGTATATTCTCCACTCATGGACCAGGCGCGGCTCGCGCGTGCCTTCTCTCCCTCTTCTCTCTGCTACCCGCAGGAAGAGCAAGAAGTACGCGTACCACCTCCTTCCTGAATCCCCCAGTCGCACCGCTATCCATTTGGGGACGTGGAGCCCATTTGGCTGAAAGTTGGCGAACGGGAGGATGGGGCTGTGCTGCAAGGACAGAGTGAGAGCAGAAAACACCTGTTCCAAGGGTCAGAGAAGCAAGCAGAGCTGCTCTCCAAGGAACTAGCCATTTGAGGAAGCAGGCATGGCCTTACAGTCACAGGATATGTGCCCAACTCTCACCCTGACCCACTCGGAGAACAGCCAGAGCAAAGGCACGTAAATATTCTTCATTCCCCACCTCAAACCGGTCTTGACTGAGGATTAGAACTATGTGCCTCTAGGTACAGGGAAGTGAAACGTCCTTCATTACAGAGGCAAACCCTGGAAATGATCTTTTGGAAAAACAATCTTAGGAGAAGTAGAAAGAATCCAAGGCTTAGCACAGCTAACAGTGGCCCTGTTTGATTTAGAATGAATTAAGTTCCCTCCTGTGTTGGACAAGGACCACGGGCAGAAGATGCCAGGCTAACTACTCCCCTGGAGGACACCCATTACCTGGCTTCAGCGTCACCACCTACACACTTCCGCTCCTCCTCCTTTTTTTATGCATGATTTTGAGTTGGAGTCTCACTCTGGCGCCAGGTGGGAGTGCAGTGGCACACTCACAGCCACCCCGGCGTTGACCTGCTGGGCTCCGCAATCCCTCCGCCTCAGCCTCCCGAGGAGTGGGAACTACAGGTGCACGCTACCACGCCTGGCTAATTTTTGATTTATTGTAGAGACGAGGTCTCGCCAAGTTGTCTGGGTTGGTCTCGAACCCTCAGGCTCAGGCAATCTACCCGCCTCGGCCTCCCAAAGTGCTGGGATGGCAGGCTGAGCCACTGAGCCTGGCCTGCTCTTCCTCTTTTTTTGCTTGAGTATTTACAGCAAATTCAAGGCATCCTAGTATTTCACTTATGCTTTAGTATAATCTCTGACTAACAGGCATTTATTAATATAACATAATCACAATACTATTATCACACTCAACAACATTCGCAAATAAATCACTCAACATCAGGAGTCAAACAAGATCCAATAAATATTTCCCCAATTCCATGTGCACCCTCTCTTTATCCCCTGCCAGAGTCAGAACAGTCACCTGCACTCACCAGGCTTGTAAGGAAGACCATGAGAACACAGAGAATATGGGCTTGTGGCTCCTTTATTTCCATTTCTAGCCCTGTGTTCTAGCACCCTCAAGCCTTCCATCGTTCAGGTCACTGCATTAGCTTGATGCATAAGCCCACGGCGTATGTGTTTCGTAAGGCAATTCATGTTCATCACTTGTCACCTGGAGTGACGACGCTGTGCTCATGAACATGCCTTGCATTGTGCAGATGTGAAGAGAGTTAGCACTATTTGTGGGTTAAAGAAGGTGGAGTGTCAAGGGGAAGAAAACCAACACTTCTGGCCTAGTCCTCGGTGTGAGTCTAACAACGGAGTAAAGGCAGTGGATGCAGCTCAAAGCGTTTGTGCCGTGTGTGGGGAGAATGCCACTGAGGCAAGCACAGCAAGAAAGTGATTTTTTCATTTCAGAGAGGGCTGCTTTGACCTGAGTGATTCTCCACATTCAGGAAGATCACTGGGCTTTGGTGAAGACCGTTCAAAGGCTTTAGTCCATGATGATCCACATCAGTCAAGAACTGGCAAATAGGATGGACTGTGACCAACCATTGTACAATATTTGCATTCCATGGGCCAGTGAAAAATGTTTCAAACATATGTATCAACCCAATACATCTGTAATTTTCTGCAGTTCCTACAAGAGTCAACTCAATCCTCTTCCTCATTCAACCCCCAACAATTAGAGCTTTTCATGCACACACACACATGCACACATGCAATTCATTTTACAGGTGCTATTTGAATTTTGGTTCTTCTATTCACTAGCTGTGAGAACTAGGGTAAAGTAATGAACTTCTCTGAGTCTCAATTTCCTAACCTGTAAAATGGGGGTGGTATCAATTTCACAAGGTTACTGTTAGAATGTTTAAATGTTGTATATATACTACTTAGCACAATGGCTGGCACATAGTAGCTGATAGCTTACTATCATAACTAGCCTTTACATATGAGTTCCTCCTCTTCTCCTTTCCCAGTCCAATACTCTGTCCCTTAAAATGGAGCAACTAAGCCGGGTTCGGTGGCTCAGCCTGTAATCCCGTGCCTTTGGGAGGCTGAGGTGAGTGGATTGCCTGAGCCCACGGGTTCGAGACCCGCCTGGGCAGCAAGACCTCATCTCTACAATAAATCAAAAAAATCAGCCAGGCGTGGTAGCGCATGCCTGTAATTCCGGCTACTTGGAAGGCTGAGGTGGAAGGATCGCCGGAGCCCAGCAAGTTGAGGCTGCGGTGGCCGGGAGCGGCCATTGCACTCCAGTCTGGGTGACAGAGTGAGACTCCAACTCAAAAAAACAAAAAAAACAAAAAAAAAATGGAGCAACTAGTGGAGTGAGGGGGCCACACCGGGGATCTTGCAACAATAAAATGAAGCATAACCCCTGCACACGCGCGCACGCGCGCGCGCACACACACACACACACACACACATTCACACAGTTACTGCATCTGGTACTAAACCTCAGTTCCACATTCTGAGACTCATATTTTTAAGAATAAAAAATAAATGTATTAAATAACTAAGGTATTCAGGCACGGAGATGTGGGGAGAAAAAAGCAACAATGCATCATTTGGGAGTTCTGGCCTTGAAGCAGAGTTCTTTGCTAATCCTTGGTAGGACAATGATACTCCTCCTCCAAGGAAGGTCATCCTCCTCAGCTGAAAGCAAAACCTCATACAAAAGGGAAAAGATGCACATGAGCAGGGAGGCAAGACAGCCCAAAGGACATCAGATGTCACAAATGACATTGTTAAACGCCTCCAGATATTTCTATGCTCACATGCACCGTCTTCAGCCACTTAGTTCCAGGTAGCAAAGTTTACCTGGCACTTTCAGCAGATGGGAGAGGTCAGCAAAGAACACTCCCATTCTTTAGCAACTGACTCCACCACCACCACCACCGCCACCACCCATTACATGTGTTTAGTCATTTACATTTCCCCAAGTACGTCCACTACATTATCCGATTTCATTTCTTAGCGTTTAACTCAGGAAAAGCCACATGTCAGACGTTTTCGGGGCTCTGAGACACTAAGCAACATGTTAAGCAGCAAACGTGAAGGGAAAGATCTCACTATTCTCATTCATTCATCGAACAGTGACTGGCACTTTGAGGTGCTGATGAGGCCCAACCCTCATTCTTTAGAAGGTCACGATAATAATTCTAAGTTCTGAATGCTTATTGGGCATCAATATACATAAAAATAATAGTTGCATTGCCCTTATTCCCATATCGGCAACGGGAAAGTTGAGTTTAGAGAATTTAAGTAATCTGTCCGAGATTATATAGGAGGAAAATGATAGAGCCACTTTCTGATATGTCACCTATAAAGATAAACAAACGCCTATAAGGATTTCATATATATATGAAATCATCCAATTGGCTTTCACACACGAAGACCTACTACCTGTCAATTAAAAGAGTCTAAGGCCATGCACAGTAGCTCACGCCTGTAATCCCAGCACTTTGGAAGGCTGAGGTGGGAGGACTGCTTGAGCCCAGGAGTTCAAGACCAGTCTGGGCAACACAGCAAAACTGTCTCTACAAAAAAAACTTCAAACTCATCCAGGTGTGAGGGCAGGATCACCTAAGCCTAAAAGGCTAGGGCTGCAACGAGTCATGATTGTGCCGCTGCACTCCAGCCTGGGTGACAGAAGGAGAGCCTGACTCACAAAAAAGAATCTAAACAAGAAACATTTCACTTCCCAGAGGTAGAGAACTCGCAACAAAGAAAAGGGGGAAAATGACTTATTTAGGTTAGAAGAGAAGGCTGCTGTTCCAATTTCCACGGCACTACTGGTCAGGAGAGCTTGTGCTAGGAACTCTGAAAGACCCGCATATTCGTGGTGTGATGGAGGAGGTGATGAAGGCAGCAAACTTTCTTCAAGCTGAGTGTGGGATGTTGTGAACAAGTCGATGTGGAATGTGGAGCTCTTTATTTTGAGGCAAGCAAACTGAGTTATAGAATCTTGTTTTTAAAAGTTTACTGAGCAGCTTCCTCAAATTAAAATTTTGAAATGAAAGAATTCAGGAGGTCAAATTTTAGGCACTTCCCATCCCACTGAAAGAGTGACTGCCAACCTTGTACTTTCTTCTTTTTTTAAAGATATCATTAGTTTATTATAAAAGAAAAACACAAAAATTATTTACATGGTGAAAGATTTCACAACTTCAGTGGAATGGGCAGTTTCACGTTGATGCCATTTAAACAGCGTTTTGCTTCAGTCCACATACTTTCCAAGAATGTCACCATCTCTAAATAAGAAAAATCCTTGTCGTCTAGCACTACTTTGGTGCCTCCATATTCTGGGAGAAGAACTTTACCTCCAACTTTCACACTAACTGGTTGAATCTCTCCACCCTTTCCTTTGGCACCCGAGCCAACAGCCACCACTGTCGCTTGCAATACCTTTCCCTGAGATTTTTCTGGAAGCATAATGCCTCCCTTGGTTACAGTTTCGGCTGCACTCCTTTCAACCAATACTCAGTCAAAGAGCGGAAGAAACTTTCTGAATGCTTGTCCTGCCATGGCTCCCACCCCCTAGCTCCGGCTCTCGCGCAGCCCGCCCAACCTTGTACTTTCTAACTGATAGGACAAAACATCTGAATGTTGTACTTAAAGCTACAATGGGAGGTAGAAACACAAGCATTATTGATCTTTTCAAGAAAACATATACCCAGACACATGGATTTAGCAAATGGAAACTGGAGAATGTTTTAATCTATCATTGCTAAACTGCAGTGCGTTCTCTATTTAAAACAATAACAACAACAACAACAACACAGAGTTTTGAAGTATTGAGGAGTTATTTGGTGGAAAAATCATTTCAGAGATATACAAAGGCAGATGACTATGAATCATTCTTTAAGTTTCAACAACTAAGTACAATACTCAAGACATATCTGAATTATTACCCATCTATCCAACCAATGTGTCTCAATTTCAAAAGAAAATTATTCCACTGAAAATAAATTCTACCCCTAAAAAGGCACAGATACTGGAGTCCAATATTCAAAGTTCTCAAAGATAAACAATTTCAACCAAGAATTTCCTATCCAGCCAACCTCAGCTTCATCAGTGATGGAGAATTAAAATCCTTCCCAGACGTCCAATCCCTAGGAGATTATGCAGCTTCCAGACCAATTTTAAAGGAGACACTTAAAAAGGTATTAAGCACAGAAGAAAGAACAAAAAAGAATGACCACACGCTTCCCAAGAGAATAGCAGAGCACAGAATCAACAGAGAATACAATGCAACAACAAACTTGAAAACACACACATACATCAACCCCAAAGCCAAAAGAAAATAAGCAAACAAAGAAAAAACTTTATAAGAACCTCATGACAGGGATAAACAATCACATTTCAATAATAAGCCTGAATGTGAATGGACTAAATGAAGCACTGAAAAGACACAGAATGGCAAACTGAATAAGAAACCATGACCTAATTATTTGCTGCATCCAGGAAACTCATCTCACCACAAGGGATGCACACAGCCTCAAAGTTAAAGGATGGAAAATGAGTTTCCAGGCAAATGGATCACAAAAGAAGGCAAAAGTCATGGTCTTAATATCAGACAAAATAACCTTTAAGCTATCAAAAATTTAAAAAGATACATAAGGACACTACATGATGATAAAAGGTTCATTCTATCAACAAGAAATATCCATCCTAAACATATATGCACCCAACACAGGAGCACCAGCATTTATAAAGCAATTACTAAGTAAACTAAAAAAAGATATTGACTCTAACACTATCATAACAGGGGACTTGAATACCCCACTAACACTCCTACATAGATCATCGAGGCAAAAAATCAACAAGGAAGTCCAGAACCTAAACTTGACATTCAACCAAATGGACTTAATAGATACCTACAGATTATTTCACCCAACAACCATAGAATATACATTCTACTTATCACCACATGAAACGTACTCCAAGGTCAACCACATCCTTGGCCACAAGTCAAGCATAAACAAATTCTGTATAGTTGATATATTGCCATGTACTTTCTCAGACCACAGTGGAATAAAAACAAATATCAATACCAACAAAATTTCCCCAAAGCCCACAAAGACATGCACACTAAACAGTATGATGCTGAACAACTACTGGGTCAACACTGAAATCAAAGGAGAAATTAAAAGATTCCTAGAAAGAAAAGAAAAAACATCTTGCCAAAACCTCTAGGATACCATGAAAACAGTTCTAAGAGGGGAATTTATATCTCTATGAGCACACATCAAGAAAATGGAAAGATCACAAGTTGAGAGCCTAACAAATGACCTAAAGGAACTAGGAAGAGAAGGCCACCAAAACCCCAGCTTTAGCAGAAGAATCCAAATCACCAAAATAAGAGCCTGAATACAGGACATAGAAGACAAAAATATCATAGAAAACATTAACAAAACAAAAAGCTGGTTCTTTGAAAGATTTAACAAGATTGATGGGCCCCTAGCCAGAATGACCAAGAAAAAGAGAGAAAAAGCCCAAATAAACACAATCAGAATTACAAAAGATCAAATCACAACTGACCCCAAAGGAATATAAAAGATTATCAGAGATTACTATGTACACCTATATGGAAACAAACTTGATAACCTAAATGAAATGGAGAACTTTCTGACATCACACAACCTACTCAGGTTGAAACATGAAGATACTGAGAGACAAAATATACTGATAACAAATCAGGAAATTGACTCTGTCGTAAGAAAACTACCTACAAAAAAAAAACAGCACTGGACCGAATGGCTTTCCGGCAGAATTCTACAAAATGTACAAGGAGGAGCTGACACCAATCCCTGCTGAAAGTATTCCAGGCAATTGAGAAAGATGGATTCTCCTCAAGCCATTTTATGATGCTAACATCATACTGATACCCAAATCGGGTAAAGATCCAACAAAAAAAAAGAGAACTACAGGCCAATATCTCTTATGGATATAAATGCAAAAATCCTCAACAAGATTCTAGCAAATCGGATCCCAAAACACATCTCAAAAATCATCCACCATGACCAAGTAGGCTTCATCCCCAGGATGCAGGGCTGGTTCAACATCCACAAGACCATAAATGTAATTAAATACACAACAGATGTAAAAACAAGAACCACATGATTATATCATTAGATGCAGAAAAAGCTTCTGCGAAAATCGAGCATACCTTCTTGATAAAAACCCTCAAACTCCAAGGTACAGAAGGAACATACCTCAAAATAGGAAATGCCATCTATGATAAACCCACAGCTAACATATTGCTAAATGGACAGAAACCGGAAATATTTTCCCTGAAAACTGGAATGAGACAAGGCTGCCCACTTTTACCCCTCTTGTTCAACACTGTGTTGGAAGTCCTAGCTAGGGCAATTAGACAAGAGAAGAAAATCAGGGTATCCAAATAGGAAAAGAGGAAGTCAAGTTATCCCTCTTTGCTGATGATATGATCTTATATCTCAAAACTCAAAAGAATCTGCCAAAAACCTGCTTGCACTGATAAAGGATTTTGGCAAAGTCTTGGGCTACAAAATAAATATGCAAAAGACAGTTGCATTCTTATACACCAACAACAAGCAGACAGAGAACCAAATAAAAAGCACAATACCACTCACAAAAGCAACACACACAAAAATGAAATACCTCAGCATTCCTAACCAGAGAAGTGAAAGAACTTTACAATGAGAACTAAAAAACACTGCTCAAAGAAATCCAAGAAGACACAAACAAATGGAAAAATATTCCATGCTCATGGGTAGGAAGAATCAATGTTGTTAAGATGTTCATCCTACCAAAGGCAATCTACAGAAAAAAAGCAGGTGGTATCACACTTCCAGACATTAAACATTACTATAAGGCTACAATAATCAAAACAGCCTGGTACTGGTACAAGAACAGGCATATAGACCAATGGAACAGGATAGAGATTCTGGAAGCAGAGCCTCAATTTCTTAACCAACTCATCTTTGACAAAGCCTCCAATAACAACTACTGGGGAGAGGAGGACCTATTCAGTAAATGGTGCTGGGAAAACTGGCTGATCATATGCAGAAGAATAAAACAAGACCCCTACCTATCACCATACACAAAAATTAACTCTAAATGGATCAAAGGCCTAAACGTAAAACCTCAAATTATAAGAATCATGGAAAATGCAGGAGACAACCTTATGGAAATTGGAACTGGCAACCAATTCCTGATTAAAACCCTAAATGCCCATACCATAAGAAATAAGACAAGTGAAACCTCATCAAACTGGTGAGTTTCTGCAAAGTGAAAGAAACCATCAAGAGAGCAGGGAGATAGCTCACAGAATGGGAAAAAATATTTGCTAAATGTGTATCTGACAAAGGCCTAACATCTAGGATCTACAAGGAACTCAAATGCACTGAAAGGAAAAAACAAACAGCCCCATTAAAAAGTGGGCAAAAAGCTGGGCTGGGTGGCTCAGCCTGTAATCCCACGCTTTGGGAGGCTGAGGTGAGTGGTAGCGCATTAGCTGGGCGTGGTAGCGCATGCCTGTAGTTCCAGCTACTTGGAAGGCTGAGGTGGAAGCATTGCTGGAGTCCCGCAGGTCGAGGCTGCAGTGGCCGGGAGCGGCCACTGCACTTTAGTCTGGGCAACAGAGTGAGACTCCAACTCAAAAAAAAAAAAAAAAAAAAAGTGGGCAAAATACCTGACACTTCTCAAAAGAAGATACACCGGCAGCCAACAGACACATGAAAATGTGGTCAGCTTCACTCATCATCAGAGAAATGCAAATCAAAACCACATTGAGATACCACCTAACCCCAGTAAGATGGCCATCTTTAATGAAACTACAACAGATGCTGGTGAGAATACAGAAAAAAAGAATGCTTCTACACTGCTGGTGGGAAAGCAAACTAGTGCAACCACCTTGGAAGACAGTGTGGCGATTTCTGAAAAAACTAGAAATTGACCTTCCATATGACCCAGCAATCCCCCTGTTGGGCATATATCTGGAGGAACTCAAATATTTCTACAAAAAAGATACCTGCACACGCATGTTTGTTGCAGCTCTATTCACAATAGCAAAAAAAAAGAACCGACCATGTTGTCCATCGAAGCTGGACTGGATAAAAGAAATGTGGTACATATACACAATGGAATATTATGCAGCCATAAAGAAAGACAAACATATGGACTTTTCAGCAACTTGGATGGATTCGGAGTCGATCATACTGAGTGTTCTATTACAAAAACAAAGAACAAAGTACCATATGTTCTCACTCATAAGCGGATCTTGAACAATTATCATAATACTGTAAGAAAAGGATTGGCAGTAGTGAGAAAGTGCCAGGGGAGGGATGGGCACACCTCATCAACAAGGGTATCTGCATAATGAACATTTGTATATCTAACCCTGAATTGTACCCTACCTTCTTTAAATTAAAAAAAAAAAAAGATACAGATAGCCCAGAATTGCCTAAATAAGAAGAATCGTAGCAAGCACTGTCCTCAAATGTCTGGCTATGTGGACAACCTCTGGGAAATATTTGGAATCTTACTTCCCTGTAGAAGCACACACAGTCTTTCATTACAGTGCTAAATTCCAAGTTGAAATTCATGATCAACCTGAAGTTAAAACTCAGATGTAATTTGATTCAGAACATACTACTCAAGAAGACTTCAGTCCATCATACAACATAATTTTCTTTAGCTTGATCAAAATTTAACCATTAAATATAAAATTATAATTGATGACTAGTTTTAAGACTCCTAAAAGTATAATAATTCACATTTTTATAATGTTTACCATGTGCCAGGCACTGTTCTAAGCACTTGACTTGACCCTTTTAACCCTTATAATTCATGCATAATTCTATGAGGTCAGTGCTAATCTTATTTTCTGCCCTTATTTTTTTGCAGATGAGAAGACTAAAGAAACTGCTATCAATTTTAAAAATTCACATCCCCATATAATCTGTTCTTTCATGCATGCAGTAAATGCAACTATGATCAACTATGTACCAAATACTGGTGCACAAGACAACCACAACCCCGGATCACCTGGAGCACATGGGAAAGCGAAAAATGAACAAAAAAGAAAACAAGGTGGGCACAGTGACTCATGCCTGCAGTCCCAGCAACTTAGGAGCCTGAGGTGGGAGAATTCTTTGATCCTAGGAGTTTGAGGCTATAGTGAGCCATGACTGCACCACTGCACTCCAGCCTGGATGACAGAACAAGACCTTGATTCTTTAAAAAAGAAAGAAATATTAGCCGGGCGTGGTAGCACGCGTCTGTAGTTCCAGCTACTTGGAAGGCTGAGGCAGAAGGATCGCCAGAGCCCAGCAGGTCGAGGTTGCAGTGGCCGGGAGCAGCCACTGCACTCCAGTCTGGGTGACAAAGTGAGACCCCAACTCAACAAAAAAAAGAAAGAAATAAAGAAAAAGGACAACAAATATTTCCTAAAGAACTATAAACTATATATACAGGTGACTAAAATAGAGAATAAATAAGCAGTTAGGGAATGCCTTCCTTACATAAGATGGTCAGGAAAGGCCTCTCAGAAGAGATGATATTTAAGTAAGATATAAAGAATGAGAAGATGCTAGACATGAAAAAACAGGAAAAGGAGATTCTGAGTTAGGACTGCAAAAGTGAAGACAATCAGAAATCATACACACCTGAAACAGTAAAAGGATTGTTTTAAGATAAGAAGTAAGAATAGTAGGCAGGAAAACACAAAGCAACGAAACTTTGGAAGCTTAAAAGCCAACAGACAAGTAGCAGTTAACTTGGCATACCAAAGAAAATCAAATCCCAGGCCAGTGTCTGGGAGAACTAAGAGTCAACTGATGGGCAACTCAGGATTCTCAAAAGGCACAGAACTGGCAGCACCAGAGAGCTCTGGAACCAGAGACCAGGGGCAGGAGAAGGCCTAAAGGGGCGGGGGGCACTGGCTAAAAACTATCTAAGAGCAACTTGAAATTCTAAGTTGTCTCTCCTGCCTCTCCCGACTCAGCATATCTATAGCCCACTGCTTAGAGATAGTAGACATCAGAGGATCTCCGGAATGGTGGAGACCAAACACAGTTGAAGGAAGGGGCAACCTACTTATCTAAGTGGATTTGCTGAACAGAGCTGAGCCAACTCCCATCTCCTGCCCCCTCAACTCCTAGCAGCCAGACCTTGACCTTTCAGGCTGAAGATTGGAAGCCTCATTTTCCCTTTGACATCTGTGAATCTTAACAATAAAAAATAAAAATAAAAGGTATAAAGACCGTAGTATCAAGGTACCCTAATAAATGGCCCTCTAACCTGCTCGGGTCAGCTTCTTAGTCCCGACCCTTAATGATAAGTAGACCATAAAGGATGACCAAGCTTCTTTAAAAAATTTTAAAAAAAAAAGCTCTGACATGTTAAGACAGACAAGAAGGAAAAGAAATCTACTTGGGGAGAAAGAATCTATATAGAAGAAGAAAATCTAGTAAAAAAAAAAAACTCAAAAAACTGTTGTTAATATCAGAAAGAGAAGATACTCTACCCATGAATGAATGTTGTTGTGCTATTAAAAAATCATACAGTGAACAAAAAAGTTCTTATACATTAAAAACATAATCCCAGAAAAAATCAAAAGAAGAGATAGAGAGATAGAAGATACAATTGAAGAAATTCCCCATAGTACAGCAAAAAGACAACAAAATGAAAGAGAAATGATAAATCCAAGAGATCCAATATCAGAATATAAGGAGTTCCCAAAAAAGGCAATAGGCTTTTAACTAGAGGGGTTAAAGTCATTAACAAAATTAATTAAGAAAATTTTAGATAATAGCAGATTAAGAGGGCATACCACAGTGAGTAAAAATAAACACATAGCAATGCACATCACTGTGAAAAGATTCTACATGCTTCTAGGGATGTTTTAAAATTTTACATCTCTTAGGAAAAATCAAGAGTCAAAATGGCTTTGGACTTTTCTAAAACAACACTAGAAGTAAGACAATGACAAAGCAATGCCATCAAAACCCTAAGAAAAAAATTATTCCCAAAGAGGAATTCTATATTCGGGTAAACTACAAATCAAGAAGAAGGGTATGTTTAGACATTCATGGGAGAAGGCACACCCAGTGGTGTATCAGGCATCGGGAGCAACCAGTCAAGATCAGAGCAGTGTGGTTTAAAAGACAGATCGCTGAAAGTTGTCACCAGGAGCCCCATACCCACATATTAT
The DNA here is from genome assembly GCF_000164805.1 of Carlito syrichta. Classification (NCBI taxonomy): domain Eukaryota; kingdom Metazoa; phylum Chordata; class Mammalia; order Primates; family Tarsiidae; genus Carlito; species Carlito syrichta. The sequence continues at coordinate 96,987 of NW_007247040.1, read as the reverse complement.
ACTTTTAACACAAGGCAGAATGCCTGGGCAAGTGTGGTCTAGATTCTTTTTTTTTTTTTTTTTTAAATAGACAGATTAGGCTGCACAGTGGCTCATGCCTGTAATCCTAATACCTTGGGAGGCTAAGGCAGAAGGATCACTTAAGCTCAGGAGTACAAGACCAGTCTAAGCAACACAGCAAGACCTGTCTCTGCAAAAAATCAAAAAATTAGCAGGCATACTGGCATGCCTGTAGTTCCAGCTACTTGGGAAGCTGAGGCAGAAGGATCACTTAAACCCAGGAGGTCAAGGCTGCAGTGAGTTGCTATCATGCCACTACACTGGCCTGGGCAGCAGAATGAAACCCCTCCTCAAAAAAAAAAGACATTCATGAGGATAGCAAAAACAAAGGCCCACTGACAATCTCTACAACAAAACTAAGAGACAAGGTATCACCACACGTAGACCAAATATGAAAGAATGAGGACAAACTGCTGATAGCTATACACCCATGTGGTTCAGCACCCATGCAGGATGTCACAAAAGGAAGGCAGGTGGGTCTCTGACAGTCCTCAGGACAAGAGAATTCCCAACTCATCAACAGGTACTCACTAGAAATTGTGGTTCTCCAGTCTGAAAATGGCAATCAAAAAAGGAGGAGGCTCTTCAGGTGATAAGATTCAACTGTGATGGAGCAGATTCTAAAAAGTGATAAATCAAAAGCTACCTTCTTAAAGCAAGTGAGGTAATCCCGTGTGGGAAAAAAACAAAAAGGAAACCCCAAAACTCTGAAAATCTACATCTCTGACTGGCCGCTAAACCACACAAGTGCAAAATAGACTCAAAGTAGCCCCACTAAAGGCAAAAGATCTGAACAGAGTAAGGAACCACTGCATAAGAACCAAATCTGTGGTTCAATTCCAGCCAAGAAAATGATCTACTAAAATAAAGGAAGCAACATTTTTTTTAGTGGGAGAGCAGGATTTATTGATAGGACAGAAAATGCTCCCACAGTGGGAGGGGATCCAAGGGGGTTGCCCAGGAAGCAACATTTATCAGTGGGAAATAATAGAATCCAAAGTCTCCACAACTTAACATTCATGATGTTGAGTACACAACTCAAAATAATTTAGCATAAAAAGAACCAAGTGAAACAGTCTCAGAAGAAAAGTTACTGTAGTCTGTTTCTGAAAGGAAATAGATGTTGGAACTAACAGACAAGGATTGTAATGCAATTGCTACAACTGTCCTTAATGAAGTGAAACAGAATATGCTTTCCATGCATGAAATTCTCATCAAAGGAATGGGAAGTCTCAGCAGAAATATAAAAGTCATAAAAGTAGCCGGGCTCGGTGGCTCAGCCTGTAATCCCGCGCCTTTGGGAGGCTGAGGTGAGTGGATTGCCTGAGCCCGCGGGTTCGAGACCCGCCTGGGCAGCGAGACCTCATCTCTACAATAAATCAAAAAATCAGCCGGGCGTGGTAGCACGTGCCTGTAATTCCGGCTACTCGGAAGGCTGAGGCGGAAGGATCGCCGGAGCCCAGCAGGTCGAGGCTGCGGTGGCTGGGAGCAGCCACTGCACTCCAGTCTGGGCGACTGAGTGAGACTCCAACTCAAAAAAAAAAAAAAAAAAAAAAAAAAGTCATAAAAGTAGAACAAGATGGAAGTCCTGGAACCGAAAACTATTTCTGAAACAAAAAATTCACAGAATGGGCTTGAGAGTCAAATGGACTTGGTGGAAGAAAGAGTATGCGAACTTGAAAATACTTGTAAATCAACAGAAAGTACCTAAGGCACAGAACAGAAAGAAAAAATGTTTTAAAAAACCAAAATGAACAGAGACCCAGAGTCCTATTAGATGACATCAAACAGTAAGATGTATGTGCAACCGGAATACCATAAGGAGAAGACAAAAAGAATGGGGCAGAAAAAATATTTGAAAAAACAATGGCTAAGGATTGCTCAGACTTGATAAAAGGCAGAAATGTTCAGACACCGTATGACAAACACTGACAAGAATGAGCTCCCAGAAACCATGCCAAGAAAAGCACACATGATACTCAAACTACCAAAGGTAGAGTATATCTTGAAGGCAGCAAAAGAAAAACAATAATTACATACATTTTATGAACATATGATAATTAATGGCTGAATTTCCCTCTGAAATCATAAAGGCCAGATGGAACAACATTTTTAAAATATTGAAAGAATAAAAAAACTGTCAAAGCAGAATCTTATATATAAAGGAAAAATATTATTCAAGAATAAAAGCAAAAGAAAGACATTTTAAGACCAAAGAAATTTGAAATTATAGTCACCAGCAGACCTACACTACAAAAAAGGTTCAAAGAAAGCTTTTTAAGCTGAAGAGAAATAACTTCAGATAGAAATTTAAATCCTTAAGAAAGAAAATATATATTTTCTTTTATCTCTTCTTTTATTTTTTCTTTTTTTTAAGTTGGAGTGTCACTTTGTTGCCCAGGCTGGAGTGCAGGGGCACGCTCACAGTCATCACAGCCTTGACCTGCTGAGCTCAGGCGATCCTTCTGCCTCAGCCTTCCAAGTAGCTGGAGCCACAGGCATGTGCCACCATGCCCAGCTAGTTTATTTTTATTTATTGTAGAGACAAGGTCTCACCAAGTTGCCCAGGGTGATCTTGAACCCTTGAGCTCAGCCAGTCCTCTTGTCTTGGCCTCCCAAAGTGCTGGGATTACAGGCTTGAGCCACAGCGCCCGACCTCTTAATTGTTTTTTTAAGAGATGAGGTCTTGCTCTGTCTGTCACCCAGGCCAGAGTGCAGTTGCATGATCATAGATCACTGCAGCCTCCAAATCCTGTGTTCAAGTGATCCTTCCACTATAACCTCCCAAGTAACTGGGACTACAGGCACGCCATCACAGCTGGCTAATTTTCTGTAGAGAAGGGGTATTGCTGTGTTGCCTAGGTTGGTCTTGAACTCCTGGCCTCAAAAATATCCTCATGCCTCAGTTTCCCAAAGTGCTGGGATTGCAGGCCTCTTTTCATTTCTTTTTTTGACAATAAAACTTTAAAATTAAAGTGATTAAAATTAAAATTAAACATTTGCCTTGTAGGGTTTACAATATATGTAGATATATTATATATAATAAGTATAAAGAGGGCTATGGGCCTATAAGGGTGCAAGATTTTTGTATTTTAAATAAAGTAGTGTGTGATTAAACATAAGTTAACTGTGAAAAATGAAGACCATACATTATAATTGCTAGGGGAACTACTATTTCAAAAGTGTGAAAAAGAATACCTAAAAAATAAAAATAAAAAATGTTAAAGGTTGAAGGAAACAGATGAAAAACATACACTACACAAAGAGTAAGCAAAAGTAGACTGGAATATCAATATCAATACCAGATAAAGTAAATTTGAAAGTAAAATATGGTAACAAGGAAAAAAAGACATGTCATAAAACTAAAAGGGATATTCAACAGTAAAACATAGCCATCATAAATGTGTATGAACCCAATAACAGCGCTTCAACCCATATGAAGCAAAAACTGACAGATTTAAATGGAAAAATAAGTTCCATAATTACAGTTAAAGATTTCAATGTGCTTTTATCAGCAACTGATAAGAGAACTGGATAAAAACCAGCAAAGGCACAGATTTCAACACATCATCAACAACTGTAGAATACATATTCTTTTCAATTGCACATAGAATTTTTTCCATTATAGACCATACTTGGGGCCATAAAACAAAGTCTCAAAGTGTTTAAAGATTGAAAGCATACAGAACATGTTCTCTAACAAAAATGGAATTAAGTTAGAAATCAAAAACAATAAGTTAACCAAGAAAATCCCAAATATTTGGAAATCAAGGAACATATTCGTAAAGAAACTTTAGGTCATAGAAAAAAAACTACAAGATAAGTTAAACTACAACCTCTCAAGATTTGCAGAATGCAGTAAAGCAAAGTTTAAAAAAAAAAGGTATGGCCTATATAAGAAAAGAAGGAAGGACTCAAATCAATTAACAGCTTTCACTTTAAGAAACTAGAAGGAGAACCACTTGCATACCTAATCCTGAATTGTACCCCACATCTTTAAAATTAAAAAAAAGAAACTAGAAAAGGAAACGCAAACTAAACCCAAAGAAACCAAAAAGGAAATAGTATAGAGATAAGTGCAGAAATCAGTAAAATAGAAAACAGAGAAACAATAAAGAAAATCATCAAAACCAAACATTGATCCTTTGAGAAGATCAGTAAAATGTATAAACCTCTAACCAGACAGAATATGGGAAAAAAAGACATAAATGGCCAATACCAGAAATAAAAGAGGGATGTAGCAACAAATTATACAAATATAAAAATATAATAAGAAATTATTACAAATGACTTTATACAAATAAATGAACAACTAGACATATTTGCCAAATGGACAAAATGGAAAAATTCCTTGAAAAATACAAATAACCATAACTGACCCAAGAAGAAATTAAAAGAAACAAAACCTTGAACAGTTAGTTCTATATGAATTAAAGAAATTCACCAGGTACAGTGGCTCATGCCTGTAACCTCAGCACTTTGGGAGGCCAAGGCATGAAGACAGCTTGAGGCCAGGAGTTTGAAACCAGTCTGGGCAACATAGCAAGACCCTATCTGTACAAAAAAATTAAAAATTAGCCAGGCATGCTGACTCATGCCTGTAATCCTAGGAGGGTGAGACAAGAGGTTCACTTGAGCCCAGGAGTTTGAGGCTGCAGTGAACTAAGATCACACCACTGTACTCCATCCTAGGGGACTGAGTGAAATTCTGTCTCTCAAAAACAATAAATAAATGAAATAAGAAATTGAACCTAAAATTAAAAACCTTCCCACACAAAAACAAACAAACAAACAAACAAATAAATAAGAAAGAAAGAACCCCCAGGCCCTGGTGCCTTCAATGGTGAATTCATCAAAAATTTAAGAAAAATCAGTATCAATTCTATACAAACTCTTTCTGAAAATATAGAAAAGGAAACACTTCCCAACTCATTTTATGAGGCCAATTTTACTCTCATTCCAAAACCAGACAAAGATAGCACAAGAAAAAAAACTACAAACCAATATATCTCATGAACATAGATACAAATCTCCCTAACAAAATATTAGCAAATTGAATCCAACAATATTTTTTAAAGATTATAACTAAATGACTTTTTTTCCCCAGGAATTCATGGTTAGTCTAATATATATATGTGAAAGTCTCATAGTTTTCTGTCTAAGATCAAGAACAAGACAAGGATGTCCACTCATATCACTTTTATTTGACATTGTTCTGGAGGTCCTAGCCAGTACCATAGGCAATAAAAAGAAACAAAAACATATGGATTGGAAAGATAGATGTAAAACTATCTTTATTCAAAGATGACATGCTGAAAACCTTAATATTAAAAAAAACAACTACTAGCCTATTATGTGAGTGTGGCAGGAGTGTAGATATAAGATCAACATGCAAATGTCAATTGTATTCATCTATACTAACAACAAATAATTAGAAAATAAAATTTTAAGCCGGGCTCGGTGGCTCAGCTTGTAATCCTCTGCCTTTGGGAGGCTGAGGTGAGTGGATTGCCTGAGCCCACGGGCTCGAGACCCGCCTGGGCAGCAAGACCTCATCTCTACAATAAATAAAAAAAATCAGCCAGGCGTGGTGGCGCATGCCTGTAATTCCGGCTACTTGGAAGGCTGAGGTGGAAGGATCGCCGGAGCCCAGCAAGTCGAGGCTGCGGTGGCCGGGAGCGGCCATTGCACTCCAGTCTGGGTGACAGAGTGAGACTCCAACTCAAAAATAAATAAATAAATAAAATAAAATAAAATTTTAAAAACAACTCCATTTACAAAACACTTAGGAATACATTTAATGAAAGACATGACGACTATAAAACATCCCAAAAGGGAATTAAACAAAACCTAAATAAGTGAAGATATATGTCATTACAAGGATTTGGAAGACTCAATGTTGTCAAAATAGTAATCCTCTCCAAGTTGATCTATAGACCAAAATCCAAGTGCGCTTCCTTTGTAAAACATTACAAGTTGATTTTAAAATGTATATGGAAAGCAAAAGACATAAAATAGAGCAAACAATTTGGAAACATAAGAACAAAGTTGGAAGACTTATAGTAATAAAGACAGCATGTCATTAGCATAAGGATCAATGAAAAGAATAGAGCCCAGGCCTTGAACTCGAGCCCACACCTAATTCCCTGGAGTGTATTGCCTATCTTGTTTAATAAATCTCTCTCTACGTTCAAAAAAAAAAGCAAAAGAAAAGAATAGAGCCCAAAGATAGACCTACAAATACATGGGTAACTAATTTTCAATAAAGATACCAAGATAACTCAATCAAGACAATACAGTTTTTCCAAGTGGTGCTGGCACAATGGAATATTATATATGTAGAAAATGAACCTCAAACCTTACCTCAAGACACACATAAAAATTAACTCAAACATGTTCATAAGCGTAAATGCTAGAGATAAAGCTATTAAACTTCTAAACCAAAATATTGAAGAAATCTTTGTGACGTCTTAAACAAGATAACAAAAGCACAAATGATAAAAGAAAAAAATTGATAAAAACAGACTTCATAGCCAGGCTGGGTGGCCCAGCCTATAATCCCACGCCTTGGGAGGCTGAGGTGAGTGGATTGCCTGAGCCCGCGGGTTCGAGACCCGCCTGGGCAACTTGGTGAGACCTCATCTCTACAATAAATCAAAAAACTAGCCAGGCGAGGTAGCACACGCCTGTAATTCCAGCTACTTGGAAGGCTGAGGCGGAAGGACCACCGGAGCCCCAGCAGGTCGAGGCTGCAGTGGCCGGGAGTGGCCACTGCACTCTACTCTGGGCGACAGAGTGAGACTCCAACTCAAAAAAACAAAAAAAACAAAAAAAACCCAGACTTCATGATTTAAAAGTTTTGCCTCTCAAAAGTCACTGTTAAGAAAACATAAAGGAGCACTGGGGAGAGGAGAACTTACTCAGTAAATAGTGCTGGGAAAACTGGCTGACCACATGCAGAAGATTAAAACAAGACCACTATCTATCCTCATATACAAAAATCAACTCTAAATGGATCAAAAACTTAAACATAAAACCTCAAACTATAAGAACCTTAGAAAACACAGGAGACACCCTTATGGAAATTGGAACTGGCAACCAATTCCTGATCAAAACCCCAATTGCCTATGCCATAAGAGATAAGATAGATAAGTGAGACCTCATTAAACTGAAAATCTTCTGCAAAGTCAAAGAAACCATCAAGAGAGCAGGGCAACAGCCCATAGAATGGGAGAAAATATTTGTCAACTGTATATCTGACAAAGGTCTAACATCTAGGATCTACAAGGAACTCAAACATGCCAAAAAGAAAAAAAACCCAAACAGCCCTATTAAAAAGTGAGCAAAATATACGACTAGACACTTCTCAAAAGAAGACATAAGAGCAGCCAACAGATACATGAAAAAATGCTCAGCCTTACTAATCATCAAAGAAATGCAAATTAAAACTACACTGAGATACCTCCAAACTCCAGTCAAGATGGCCATCATCAATAACTCAAAAAACAACAGATGCTAGAGAGGATGTGGGGAAAAGGGAACACTTCTACACTGTTGGTGTGAGTGTAAACTAGTACAACTTCTGTGGAAAACAGTGTGGTGATTCCTAAAAGAACTAGAAATTGACCTTCCGTAAGATCCAACAATCCCCCTTCTGGGACTATACCCTGAGGAACCATTCATTCTACAAAAATGATACCTGTGCATGCACGTTTATTGCAGCACTAGTCACAATAGCAAAAACATGGAACCAACCATGCTGCCCATCAAAAGAAGACTGGATTTTTAAAATATGGTACATACACATGATGGAATATTATGCAGCCATAAAGAAGGACAAAATTATGAACTTCACAGCAACTTGGATGGATTTAGAGTTTGTAATACTCAGTGATCTATCACAGAAACAAAGAACTGAGTACCACAAGTTCTCACTCATAAGAGAATCTTGAACAATTATCATAATACTACAAGAAAGGGATTGGCAGTAGTGAAAAACTGCCCGGGGAGGCAGCAGGGAGAGGGGGCACACTTCTTCAATCAGGGAACCTGATCTCAAACCAGGTGCCATGGGAACAAAAGTGAGGCCCAAACGTTCTCTGTACAATGACCGTTTGTATACCTAACCCTGAATTGTACCCCACATCCTTAAATTTTTTTTTTTAAATCATAAACATAAGTCATAAACTGGAAGCAAAACTTTTCAAAATAAAGCACTATATTCAGACTATATAAAGAACTCTTACAACCAATAAGACCCAAAATCCAACAAAAATAGACAAAATTTGGGCTTGACCATAATCCCAGCTCCATAGAAAACTGAGACAGGAGGATTGCCTGAGGTCAGGAGTTTGAGACCAGTTTGGCCACCATAGCAAGAACCTGTATTTATAAAATGTTTTTAAAGCCAGGCTCGGTGGCTCAGCCTGTAATCCCGCGCCTTTGGGAGGCTAAGGTGAGTGGATTGCCTGAGCCCGCGGGTTCGAGACCCGCCTGCGCAGCAAGACCTCATCTCTACAATAAATCAAAAAATCAGCCAGGCGTGGTAGCGCATGCCTGTAATTCCGGCTACTTGGAAGGCTGAGGCGGAAGGATCGCCGGAGCCCAGCAGGTCGAGGCTGCGGTGGCCGGGAGCGGCCACTGCACTCCAGTCTGAGCGACAGAGTGAGACTCCAACTCAAAAAAAAAAAAAAATGTTTTAAAAAGTACTCAGATATTGTGGTGGATTCCTATAATACCAGCTACACAGAAGGCTGAGGCAGATGTGCTTGAAGTTCGAGGCTACAGTGAGCTATGACCACGCCACTGCACTCTAGCCTGGCCAACAGAGTGAGACCCTGCATCTAAAGATTAAAAATAAAATAAACAGAACACTGGCAGAGACATTTCCTAAAAGACGATAATATAAATGGTCAATAAGAACATGAAAAGATGTTCAACATCACGAGACCTCAGAGAAATGCTAACTAAAACCACAAGATACATACAAACTACATACAAACTAAAACAACTAAAGTTAAACAGATTGTCAATACCAAGCGTGGATGAGGACATGGATCAACTAGCTTATGTGGTTACATGATTGCACACACACCGCAAAATCCATCTCTCTGTGCTCTGCAAGTGAGTTGATCATATGTAACTATTTCCATAAAAATAAAAAGACATCAAATGACATGCATCCTGGTATGCAGGCACTTGGGCATCTCTACATTAGATGACATACTGATTGTATTTATTTATATGAATAAGCTTAATTTATGCAAAATGAGGTAATATTCAACTGAATGTTGCCAACTTTTTATTTATATTTAACATTTTAAGTTAAGGGCTAAATAAATAGGCTTCTATATACACGCAGAATCACCATGAGTAGGCTAGTTCACCCGTGGACTAATAAAGGTATGTTGTATAGGAACCCCTAAAAGAAATTCAAAAGAAATGAAGAAAGAGATTTTTAAGACATGTAACAGAAAGTGATCCATACAGAAGACAAGCAAAAAAGTCCAAACATATGCATGATGGGAACTGCCAGGAAGAAGGCCACACGATGGAATAAAACGCAGCCTCAAACTGTATTTCCAGAAACTCTGTTTCCTAAAATAAAAAACAAATCTTGAAATTACATATTGAAAGGACATACTGCAACCATTTCAGTGTGGCCAACAATAAATCATATCATTCTTAAAGCTCCTTTAAAGAAGGATAAAAAATCATTTGGACAATCAGGCAAAAAGACTAAGCCACTAATGAAGGAAATAAAACAAGACAGTCATTGGACTTCTCGCCAATTCTTAAAGCCAAAAAAATGTAAGACAAATATAAGATACTCAAGTATGAGAAATATAAGTCAAGGATTTTATATCCCCAAAAACTGACCTTCAAGAACAAAGCTTCAAACTATTATAAACTTTCCAATACTCAGGCAATTGAGTTCTTCCTAAGGAATCTATTAGAAAAGGAGATTTGGATAACCAAAAAGACTAAAAGCAGTATAAGAATGAATGGTGAATATTAAATATAAATGTACCTGCAAAACAAAGCTAAACCATGGTTATAAAGGAGAGAATATAGTAGATATAGTCCAATTTTTTAAAATTGGGAGGTATGAGCCAGGCACGGTGGCTCACACCTGTAATCACAGCACTTTGGTTGGTGGAGGAAATAGGTTTGAGTTCAGCCTGGGGCAACACGGTCAGACCTTGTCTCTAAAATAAATTTAAAAATTATATCACATGTTCTCACTCATAAGTGGACCTTGAACATCTATCATAATACTATAAGAAAAGGATTGACAGTGGCGGGAAACTATGGGGGGGGCAGGGAGGTCGGATTAACAGTAGTCAATATCTGTCTGGGGACAGGGGACACCCCTTATCAACAAGGGTGCCTGAACGATGTATATTTGTATACCTAACCCTTAACTGTGCCCCACAATTTTAAAATAAAAAATGTTTAATAAAAGTAAAACTAAAAATAAAAATTATCTGGGTGTGGTGGTGCAGACTGAAGTAGAAGGATTGCCTGAGCCCAGCAGGTTGAGGCTGCGGTGGCCATGAGTGTGCCACTGCACTCCAGCCTGGGTGACAGAGTAAGAAATTGACTCAAGAAAAAAACAATAGAGACGTATGGAGTGCATAAGGAAAGGATTGTCTAATAGGCATTACCTGCAAATAAAATGATATTATTTTATGTTAGATGCTAGGGTAGAAGGATGAGGGTAGAAGAAGAGGTTACAAGTTAATTCCAATATGATTTGAATATAGGGACCCTAACAGTCCCCCCAAAAAGTGGACTCATAATAGTATTATATGGAGGAATCACTATGAAGTTAACCAATAGAACAAATGAGCAAATAAAACCCACTGCATAATGAAAGAGCTTAGATACAAAAGTAAAAAATGAAACAGACTGATAGAACTGAGGCCAAGCATATTAATCATATCAAGAGATGTAAAGCAAAAACCAACACTATGCAGAATACAAGAGACACACCTAAAACAAAGATATTCAAAAGAGGTAAAAACAAAAGGATGAAGAAAGATATATCAGGCAAACACAAATTAAAATAAAACAAGGGGTCATAATCTTGATACCTGCCAAGGTAGAATTCAGACCCCAAAGTCTCAAAACAGATAAAGAAGCACATGTCATCGTGCTTAAAGCTACAGTTCACAATGAAGATATTAGTTGTTGGTAGTCATGCACCCAGTAACACACTAATAATTTCTTTGTTGTTGTTGTTGTCATCGTGGAGTTGGAGTCTCACTCTGTTGCCCAGGCTGGCATGCAGGGGCACGCTCACGGCCACCCCAGCTTCGACCCGCTAGGCTCCGGCAATCCTCCCGCCTCAGCCTTCCAAGTCGCCGGAACCACAGGCGTGTGCTACCACATCCAGCTCGTTTTTGATTTATTGTAGAGATAGGTCTCACCAGGTTGCCCGGACTGGTCTCGAACCCGCGGGCTCTGGCAATCCACTCGCCTTGGCCTCCCAAAGTGCTGGGATGACAGGCTGAGCCACCGAGCCGGGCCCACAATAATAATTTCTATTAACCTACAACAATCTACAGAAGATGCAGAGAAATAGACAGAAACACACTAATAATAGGAAACTTTAACATACCTCTCACAATCCAAGATCAAGTAGATTAAAAATTAGTAAAGGTATAGAAAGCCTAAACAACATAAATAAGGTAAATCTTACAGACACACATCAAACTCTTATTATTGTATCAATAATAGAGGTTACAACTTCTTTTCACGTACCCATAAGACATTCACAAAAACTGACTAAATCCTAGGACACGGAAAACCTCAACATGCTAAGTTATAGAAATAATAATCTTCAAATCATAATGCAACAAAATTAGAAATCAATAACAAGATTTTTTTAAAAAGTCCTTCCACATGAGAATTTACACACTTTAAAACAGCTCTTAAGTCAAGGGCAAGAGACAAAATTCAGATACAAAATAGAATAAAGCCTGACATCAGAAACTGCAGGATGCAAATAAAGGATGTGTCAAACAAAAATGTGTTGTATGAAATGCTTATATTGATAAAAATTAAAATAAATAAATTAACAGCCAACCCCAAAAGCTAGAAAAGGAACATCAAAATAAAACAAAGAAATCGAGGGAAAAACGATCAGAAATTAGTAATAAACATGGAAATTAATTTAGAAACTTCCAAAATAGAATTAATAAATCTAAAAACTGGTTTCTTGACAAAGAAATCAATAACATAGACAACTAACTAGCCCAATCTGTTCCAAAGGGGGCAGCAGAAAAAGGACTAATACATAACATTAGACACAGTCATCCCTCAGTATCCATGGGGGTTCCAGGATCCCCCAACAGATACCAAAATCCTCAGCTGTTCAAGTCCCTTGTATAAAATTCTGTAGTATTTGCATTTAACCTATGTACATCCTCTTATAAACTTTAAATCATCTCTAGATTTCTTATAATACCCAAAACAACATAAATGCTATGTAAATGGTTGTTAAACTGTGTTGTAATTTTTATCTGTACCATTTTTCATCCTTTTTTAAGACACAGAGTTTTACTTTGTCACCCAGACTGAAAAACATTGGTGCCACCCTAGCTCACTGCAGCCTCAAACTCCTGAGCTCAAGGGATCTTCCTGTCTCAATCTCCCAAGTAGCTAGAACTACAGGCAGATGCCACCACACCCAGCAATTTCTTATTTATTTATTTTTTGTACAGACAGGCAGTTCTCAAACTTTTGACCTAAAGCAATCTTTCTACCTCAGCCTCCCAAAGTATGTTATTTTTTACTTTTTTCCAAATCTTTTTAATCCACAGTCGGTTGAATTCACGGATGCAGAATCCCCAGATACAGAGGAAGGGCAGACTAACACAATATTAGAACTGACAAGCAAAAAATAAACATCAAAACAGGAATTTTTAAATTTCTAAGACACTCTTTTGCATAATTACATGTGAAAAAAATCTGAAAACTTAGATGAAGTGCATAATTTTTTAGAGAAATAAAACTTATAAAAATTAACCCCAGTAGAAATAGAAAGTCTAAAGAGAACTAGTGTTGTAGAACAGAGAAAAAAGAGTTCCACAAAAAAAAAAGCAAAACAAAAAACAGGCCAGGTACTTTCACAGGGTAACTTTGGCAAATTTCAAAAGATCAGATGACGTCAATGCTACTTTAATTAATCCAGATCATAGAAAAAAAACCAAAAAAACTTGCAAGTCCACTTTAGGTAGTGAGTATAATATTGTTTCCAGGAGCTAACTAAAATTACTCCCCACTCTACACCACCCCCAAAACAAACAAACAAACAAACAAACAAACAAACCTATGTGCTAATCTAACATTAATATCAATGCAAACACCTTAAGGTATTACAAAATTCAATCCACAAGTTAATAAAGGCAAGAAAGAAAGCAATATGGTCTCCATAGATACCAGAAGGGGAACTTGACTCAATTATTATTCAGGTTAAAAAAAAAGTAGGAATTGATGGATACTTCTTTAGTACAAAGAACATCTCAATATAAAAATACTAGAGGATTTTCTACTAAAGTTAAAAACAAGACAAGAATATCTACTCTCTCTGTTGTATTTAACATTGTGTTGAAGATATTTGCCAATGCAATTAGAAAGAAGGCAACAGAGGCATAAAAATTGGATAGAAAAGAAAGGACAAAATTACTTTCTATTTGAAGATCATATAATTACATATCTTGAAAACCCAAAAGAATAGACTAAAAAACGACTACAAAAAGCAAAAAAACTTTAGTAAAGAAAGATTATAAAATCAGCAAACAAAAAAATCAATAGCCTTCATGTATTAAAAATTTTTAAACAGAAGAAAACACACATCCCAAAAGAAAATACTAAACATCAAAACCCATGTGAAAAAACTACAAAGCACCCCAGAAAGGCATAGACTTGAATAAATGGAAGGACGCACCATGTTCTTAGACAGTAGGATTCAGTATCAGAAAGATATCAGCTTTCTCTAAAGTAAGTTATTCTATAAGTTTAATGGGATACTCATAAAAACACTATCAAACTTTTTTCTGGAGTTATGCAACTTGATTATAAAATTATTTTGGAAGAAAGAAAAAGAAAGCCAGAAAAACTTGAAAAATAAAAACAACGTTGAATGAGAAAAGGGAGCGTCTAACAAAATTCTCTACAAAAATGTTAGCCTCCAGTTAAAAAAAAAAAAAGTATTAATGGTCACAGGAGCAAATGTTGGCTACCAACAAGTCATGCCAAGTCCATTTCAACTTCCTTTAAAAAAAAAAAAAAAAAAAGAGGCTGAGGCGGAAGGATCGCCGGAGTTCAGCAGGTTGAGGTTGCGGTGGCCAGGAGTGGCCACTGCACTCCAGTCTGGGCAACAGAGTGAGACTCCAGCTCAAAAAAAAAAAAGAGAGAGAGAGATCTAGACAGAGCAACAGAGGTATATTTACCTCAGCAAAGTATGATTCCCTTGGAGACTCACCTGTAAGCTCTTCTAGAGTATAGTACAGTGCCTGATGCATTGTAGACACCAAATAAACACTTGCTGAATATGTGAATAGAAAAGTTGATGAAATATGGATAGAGTGGTGCCATGACAGGATAGGTTTCTAGTTAGTGAAACTGTCATATGTGAAACATATTAATTAATGGCTCAAAGTCAACTTGAAGCGAGTTATTTAGTGTCAGGGTTTTTGTGGTTCTTTTCTTCTCGTCAACCTTTTTATTTTGGATGCTTCCTGTAGGAATGCATTGAGTAGTTGATGTAAGAAGAATGGCTAATATGTTGGATTATAGACTCAGACATAACAATGAAATGACGCTAATAAGATAAAATGCAATAAAGTTTGCAGTGGGTTGAACTGTATCCCTCACAAGACCTCACCTCGGTATGTGTAAATATGAACTTATTCAGAAATAGGGTCTTTGCAGATACAGTCAGGAGACCTCATGGCCCAAGTGGGCTCTAAGTCAAATCACTGGTGTGCTTGTAAGAGAAAGGAGAAAAGGATTTGAAGACAGAAACACAGTTGTGTACAGACGGAGGCAGAGATGGGAGCAGCACAACGACGGGCCAAGGAATGTCCAGGTTGCCAGCAGTTACCAGAATCTAGGAGAGAGGTCAGAGGGAGTCTTCCCTAGAGAACGTGGCCAGGCCAACACCTTGATTTCAGACTTCTAGCTTCCAGAGCTGTGAGAGAATAAACTTCTGTTGTCCTACGCTGTCCAGCGTGTAGTAATTTGGTACAGCAGCCTAAGAAACCAAAACGGGGCTAAACAAAGCCCTACATCTTTCAACTGCACAGACAGAGGCTGAAAGAAAACAGGCTTAAGAGCCATTCCTATGGAAAAGATCTGGCAGTGTGAGCAAGCCAGCAGCTTCATCTTATTATACAAAGAGCTCAAGGAATATTTACATTTTGAAATACAGATTCCTGCACTCTGCACTAGTGAGGGTTCATATGAGATACTGAGTCCTTTTGCAAGTGCCACATATTAAGGAGGACCTAAAGAGGATCTGGGGTACACTTTTTTTAGATGGGGTCTCACTCTGTTGTCCAGGATAGAATGCAGTGGTACAATCACAGTTCACTAGAGCGTCAAAACTCCTGGACTCAAGTAATCTCAGAGACCTCAGCCACCCGAATAGCTGGGACTACAAGCATGTACCACTATGCCTGGCTAACTTAAAAATTTTTTTAGAGATGGGGTCTTTCTGTGTTTTTCAGGCTAATCTCGAACTCCTGGCCTCAAGCAATTTTCCTACTTCAGCCTCTCAAAGCCCTGGGATTCTAGGTGTGAGCTACCATATCCAGCCTGGCATGCATTTTAAAATGATGATGCAAAAAGAAAGGTGTCTGGAAATTTAGTCATGTTGTCACTGAAAATTTCTGAGCAATGACTCTACATATATGGTATACATTTTGACATATAGGAAGAGCTCACTCTATTCCCAACGAGGTAGAGCTCTAACACGGATTAAATGTGATGGGAAGTTAACTAAGTGTCTCAAAAAGGAAAATGGCATGAGTGTCTCTGTGTTTCAGACAGACCGTGCAGGCAGTTACAGGAAGACAGATTTGATGGTGACAAAAACGGACACAGGGCGGTAAATTAAAAGTCTGTTATAATAGACAGTTGAACTCCATAATCAGGATTGTGAAGGCAAGAATACACAGGAAGCACATGTACCACAAACACTAGGTATCAGAGTAGCATGGCCGCTGTGCAAGGAAGACACACAGATTTGTGAAGCGTTTTGCATTAAATAAATAAATAAGAAGTGAGGTGCCTGAGGAACATTTAAGAGACAAAACCAGAGTAGTAATATAGTAACACTTGTCCCTGAAAGCTATTATGAGAATGAATTAAGCCAGTATCTACCAAAGTGCCCAGCACACAGTAAGCACAAAAAAATAAGTATCTAAATTCTTCTTCCTGGAGAGGTTAAGATTAACATACATATACCTCTGATATGCTAAACTGTTTATATGATTATGAGTTATTATCTATTTCCACTTCTGAGGTAAGTTCATTTACTCTTAAAATAAAAAGACATATAAATAAATGTGCATATGTGCATGTATATATAAAAATGTATACTAGTTTTTTATTTTATTCTATTATCAGATAGAGTCCCTGAAATCTATGAAAACAAAAGATAACTGAAATGTTGAACATCCTTCCAATTTTAATCCCACATTAAATGTTAAGTGAGACTCACATAATAAACGGTATGTTGCTTGGGAATCTTTGTTCCTGAAAAGCCCAAAAGGACAGAAAAACAGACAGAAATAGGAAGTGCAGACTGAAAGAACCTAAAAGTTATAGATGAAATGGTTGTGCTTTCTATGTTACAGAAAGCTAGCTTATTAAAGAGAATATATGTTTGTGTAATGCACTTGTTGATGCAGGAAACATTTAATACCTAAGCCAATATATGTGTTCCTTTATACAGAGCTACCCATATTTTTTCAAAATAAATGTATATGAATTTCCAGTATAAAAATACTACAAAAGAAGAATCCCAGCTTAGAGCTGATATAGTGGTTGTGTAACCAACATATAAAACTTGAACAGGATCCAAGTCAGACAACAGCCTAAAGTGTCCCTGACTTCAGACATGTTGTCACTTTACCTTAAGAAAAACAGTCGGTCGTGTGCTAAAATTGTCTCCCAACTAGAATCATAAACATTATGCCAAATATAGCAAAAACAATTTAGCTAACCAGACAGAACTAAAACCACAGTATACAAGAACTGGGCATTAAGTGCGCGCACTCATCCTAGGAAAAGTGCTGCACACCTCATGGTTGAACATCCACTACAGTCACTTTTGAATTATTCCCCATGGGAAACTGTGCACCGACACCAGTGCCTAATCCACCTGTCAAAGCAGTTTTGGAACTCTTTTTCTGGAATGGTCCACCAGAGCTGTCATCATATTACCCTTGATGTCCTGAATGTCATCAAATGTCTTCCTTTAAATATTTCCTTTACCTTTGGGTAAAGAAAAAGTCATTGGGAGCCAGATCAGGTGAGTAAGGAGGGTGTCCCGATACAGCTATTTGTTTACTGACTAAAAACTCCCTCACAGACAGTGCAGCGTAAGCTGGTGCATTGTGGTGATGCAAAAGCTCCGTCAGGACCATTTTTGCATACATTTTTCTCATGCCAAGGTTTTCAGTTAAGAGTTTCCTATTTCTATATCGATGTTTATTTGGTCTGATATGCTTCTCACAATCAGCCAACGATTTTGACACACAATTTGACAAATTCTGCAATGTTTACATCAGTTCTGATCATTACTGGCCATCCCAACCTCTCTTCATCAGTGAAGCTTTCTCCCCCTCAGAAAAACATTTAATTCATTTGTACACTGATGTTTTCTTCATAGAATTATCCCCATAAACTTGGACTAACATGTCCGTGGTTTCACTTCCATTCTTGTAAGTTTAATGAGAAATTTAATATTTGTTCATTGCTCTAATTCAAGCTCTGACATTCTAGTGACAGCACACAAAAACATGCAACAACAATAATAAACGCTCCTCAACAAGATACCACCACACGTTGACATGAGCACAGCTTTGAGCTGTGATATACCAGGGTTATGAAGCCTCACTGAGTTATTTGTACAATGCTGTCAACATAAGCACACAATGGCAAGTTTGCGAACTTAACTGTCACACTTTGTATGTTCATGAAAAGTGTAAGTTGTTAAATAAATACTATAACAGTTGATTTAACCAATATATTTTAAGTACTTTTGACAACTGTAGTTTTATTTACCTGCAAATTCACTTGAAAAACACATTTTGTGTAATGTTCACATTGTATAGAATGCAGAACTTCACATTAATAAAAATGTAAAATTTTCAAACTAATGATATCCAAGAAATGAGTCTGTGCAAACACTGTGCACTAGAGGATGGGTTGCATGCTGGAAATGCAGAGATGAATACAACACAATCTACACACAAAGTAAGTTAGGGCAACCAACAAGAAAACAAATTGTTGAAATGTAGTCTGAACGCACAAGTAGAGTGTACAGGGGAAAAGAGGCAGTCAGGCAGGGCTTCAAAGCTAAATACTGAGCAATAAACAGGCAAAGAAGAAGGCCCTGGAGGGAAGGAAAGCATTTTCGGCAAAAAGAACACGGAGCATTGAAGAAACTTTAAAAACAGTTCATTGTAACTAGATCAAAGAGGTCAAGCAGAGACCAAGTTGGTGCACTAGGATCAACAGGGCCTAGTGCTGTGGTGAACAGTTATGCCACAGAGCAGGACTTTAGGAGGACTCCTAATTTTTTGACTTGGGTAAAGGGTGGTGCCTGTCACTGAGATGATTGTTAGAAACTAAGTAAGCTCAAGTTTGCAAAAGAAGACAATGAGTTTGGGTTTGGGGTACATGCGAGATACCTAGAGAGATACAGAGGCCTGTAGTTCCAGAAACATGTTTGGACTAAAATATTATATGTGGGCAGTAATGCTACCATGCAAAGAAATGGGGTCAAGATTCTGTCAGATTTTAAAAGAAAAAGAGGACTAATGACAGAATTCTGTGTCAACCCAGTTTTTTAAAGAGCAGAAGGCAGCCCTAAGAAAAAATCTGAGTGGGAACAGTCAGAGAAAGACAAAGCAGATAGTTTAAATTAAGCATACAGCAAGTGGCGTCAAATAACACATAGAAGTCATGTAAGACAAGGGCTAAGACCACTGTTCTTTTTGTAACCACAGAAATGGTTGATAGCTTAGTCTAACTTTTGCATATGTGAATGAAACTATAGTTTCCTCTAGTTATTTCCTCTATTACTAACTTCTCTATAGGAGGTTAGCAATATTCTGGAATAAAGATTTCTAAATGACTACAGATTGCAGTGCTATTATTAAAGAATTACTCTTCTATTTTAGCAATATTACCCTATAATGTGCAAAAAATGGGAAAAAAAAAAAACCCAAAACAATGATTACTCCAAGCACAGCCCTTAAATATGCAGGGGATTTGGGCATATCAGCTTTAAGCCATAGTGCTCATTAGCTATACTCTGAAAAGAGGTTGTCGCTGACAGAATAAAAAAGATTTTTAGTTAACTGAGACAAAGATGTTGAATTGAGTGAATACAGTAAAAATAGAATACATTCACATTTCTACAACTAGCTATTTTGAGCTTAATTATCAGCAGGTTAACTTCCAAATGTGACATGCATTTTGATGGATATTTATATAAGAGACTTATGTTTACCAGCTGCTACACCGTCATCATGACAAGAGGTCATGGAGAAGCAGCTCATGCCTTAGAAATGTTGTGTGTAGGTGAGCAGCCAGTGCCTTGCTAGACATACCAAGCCAAGGAGGTGCCATGCCTCCCACCCAAAATGGGTTAAGCTGACTGCTGTAGAGAAGGCCTGCAGGCAAGGAAAGAAGAAGAAAAACCAGTTCAATAGTCCATGTGCCATTAGAATAATACCTCAGTTACTTTCTTCTGCTGCACTCTGGGAGGCTAGATTCAAGCACTGTAATTATCCTTATTTTGGCAGCAAGCACAAGGTTTTATATTTGATGATGATGATAATAATAGCTAACTTTTATTAACTCCTCATTATGTGCCATGGCTCTGTGCTAAGCACTTTTCATGGATCACCTCATTTAATCTTCCCAACAACTGTTACTATCCCCAGTTTGTAGAAGATGCAATCAGAGCTTGGAGAAGTTAATTTGTCCAAGGTCACAGAACTTACAGGGTGCAGAGCCAGGATTTAAACCTAGGGAGCAGTCCGATTCTAGAACCCCCAACTCTTAACATCTGCTGTTATCAAAAGCCGGGGTGCTTTTGAAAGAGCAAGCCCAAAGTATTTTAACTCTTGGAAGTCAGAGAAATTGTGGAGTGGGGTCAGTTAGATAACAAATTACAAATTCTTGTTTTTATTATTCCCAATTCTACACCAGCTATGTAAACATTTTCACTACAGTGAACCCTGACTTTAAGAAAAAGAAACATTTGGAGAAAAGAAAAAAAATGAACTCTTGTGCAATCATCTGAGAAATTGCTAGGAAGCTTTCACCTCCTGTTATGAAGCTCTGCAGGAAACAGATTGAATATTTAAAAACAGCCTCCAAACTATATCTTTGCTAAGCCTTGCCTCTCTTTCATCACTATTACTTATCTCATAAAAGAAAATGCCACTATAAAAAAATCATTTTTCATAGCTCTGTGATATATTACACTTCAAAGGTAAGCCACATAACCTGTTTGGGTTGAAATGCAAGAACGTTCCCTTGCTGGTTCAACCAAACTATGCCACTTCCTGTACCAATAAAACCTTTACCTATTCCGATAAGCTACAAGAAAAAGAATAATAGAAATAATATTTTGACATTATATGAAGTCTAACTCTCCCCTCTCCATCCTTAGAGAAGTTGTACTGTGCACACTCCTGAAAGCAGAGGAGACATGAGCTCTCCCATTCTTTTATCTGGTACCTTCACACCCATTAGAAGAAAAAAGCCCCTGGCCCTTCCTTCTCTTGTTCCTTCCCCCCGACCGTACTCCTATCTAGTCCAAGGATAAAACAACACCAATCTGCAACCTCTCTTTATTAAAAATTATTTGTCCTTGATGAACATCAGCTATGAAGCCTTTCATATTTTTGGTCTACTCTTAGGTACACACTGTGCACGAGAGTGTCAATCCACTCATGCATATAAGAGAAAAAGAAAACAGATTCCTAATGAGAAGAAAAGATTCCTAACTTATCTTCACTCTATATAAAAATACCTGAAAACGTCTGAAGTATCCTTACCCTTTTCACAGCCTCCTCCCATTTGCCTCCTTTGCCCTCCAAAACCCTTTGAGACTAAAAGGCAGGTACTGTCACTATTTCTTACTTTATAGATGGACCCTCTGAGGCACAAGGCTATTAAGTTAATTGCCCAGTATCTAACAGTGAATCAGAAGGGCATGCAAAACTCAAGTCCACATATTCTAGCACCAAATACGGTTTTTTTCCATCTTCTACAGATGAAAAAAATCTGTTTTACAAATAAATCTAAAGTATGCACTTAAGTCCACGAATTGCATTAATTGACCGATTCCACAGCTAGATTTTATTCATCCTGGCATCCACTGCCCAGGAAAGAGACAAGAGAAAGCGCCCAATGCGTTTCAAAAGAAACAAGGAAGAGAGAGAACACAGGAAAAGGACAGTGATACTTCCTGGCTTTAACCTGAAGTCACTTACATAATATATAAATATAAAATCAAATGACAGGTGATTTTTTTTCTTTAGCAATCATACTATAATAAAACCAAATTGGTTTTATTATAATATCAGGGTATGATATATTCAAGTGGGGAATTCTACACTGATTCCAACTGTGTTATCATTTCAAAACAAAATGCAACCAATTTTTTGGAAAGCCTCTGCAAAAGCAAATTTTAATTTTGAAGGCAGATTTAACTTGTGGAAGCATGCAAAAGAAAAATAGCTGCCTATTTAGATTAGATGGACTATTAAAGTGGGAAACACCTGTCAGTATCATAGCCATCATTTACTGAGTGCCTTCTATGTGCTAGGCTCACTACTAACTCTTTCATGTGTTTCATCTTTCTCATTTATAATCACGACACCAGCACATCAGCATTAGTAGTCAGGTTTACAGATGAAGAAATAAAGTTCAGAGAGGCCAATTATCTTACCCAAGGTCAAACAGTGGGAGACTAAGGATTGGAACTCGGCTCTTTCAGATCCCAAAAAACATTGTAAAGAAGCATAAGCACTGGCATGCACAGTGTCAGTGAACCACCAATCTGAGAATTCTGAGTGCTCGGTTTATTCAGGCTATCTAGTGACTAAGCAATGTGCTACATTTTATCACTTACAAGGCACTACCCGAAGACAACGAGACTACTGGTTTGGGCGTCTCGCCAAGGGGCTTTCCTGGCCACTCCGAAGAGGAGCTGCACGGACCTGGAAGTAGGCTAGCGTGAGCAGCACAAGTGGGTGCTGCTTTGGAAGCAAGGAGTCTCGTAGAGGCACGGCTTCGGGCATATCCGCTAGACGTCCAAACTCGGTGCTTAAGAAGACATCTTTGATGTACGGCCAGAAGTTGAAGCGCCTGGGTCCTGCGGGCCCTCAAGTGCACTCAAGCAGGCGTCACGTGAGCCGCCCGCCAGGCACACACGAGGGCTTCCTGGCGCCCTGCCGCGGGAGGCCGTGGGGCGAGCTGGGGGCCCCCGCCGCTGCCCGAGCGGCA
>NW_007247040.1:73309-73604 GCF_000164805.1 Carlito syrichta | reverse complement strand
CGAGCCTGTGTCGCGTGGGCTCCCCCGCTCCGCCAGCGACGTTGCGAGGAAGAGAGCGCATACCCCCGCCCCCCGCCCGCGCCGGCCCCCTCCCTAGGCCCGTGTCGCTACCATTCGGACAGAACGCACATCGAGCTGCAGAATTCGGTCCCGGAAGGTTAGGGAGTCGCCCCGGAGGAATGGGTGGGATTTAGTGGGCGGCCAAGGGCTTCCCGTCCGTCCCCGCCGGGGCTGCCCGCGCGGCGGTGGGCGGGGAGAGCGGCGCGGCGGGCGAGCGGCGGCGCCTGGCGACGCG
>NW_007247040.1:69910-73289 GCF_000164805.1 Carlito syrichta | reverse complement strand
TGGACGCGGCACCCAGGAAGCCCCTCTGCGGGGACGCCGACGCCGACGCCGACGCCGAGGACAGACAGGCCACAGGAACCGGGCCGGGCGCATACTGACAGGAAGACACCCAAAGAGGCGCCGGAGCGGAGAGGCGTCCGCGCCAGAGGCGGAGTCAGGAAGAACCCGGTTAAAGACGGTTGGACCGCTTCCTGGTTCGGGGCCGTCTTGAGCATCGCCTCCGGTCCTTCATCCGCACAGGGGAAACCGAAGCCCTGCCCTGCCACCCGAAGAGGTATGGGCAGAAAGAACAAAGGGCATCACGGGTGTGAAAGCGCTTTGGAGACAGTACTGTGCAATCCCCAACCGTTATGCACATTCCTCACTCAGTCTAACTCGGGTCGCCAAGGGGCAATGCTCGTAGAAGCCACGGGAACAGAAAATCAGTGTTGGCCAATGATTTTTAATGCTGTTAACTGTGGTGACAAACATCAGTGTTTCTCCATCTCACCAAAAAAGAATTCTTACTGAGGGAAAAGAATACTTAATTCTATGTGATATGTACAAAATATTCAGATTAAAACACTATGAACAAATAGCAGGCACATATGCTTCTGAGTAGCAAAAAAAGTCTACGAATAACAGAGAAATTGTCCATTTATGATGCACACACAGTGGCCAAGTTTCGTAGCATTTGCAGAAATGTTGGGAGGTAAATATGATTTGACTCTGTCACCTCGCTGATCAGTGCATCAGGCCACCAGCCCATGCCATTGTTCATCCTCAAAGCCGCATCCCAAGGAGCAGGTATATTATTTAGTCGAGGATACATGATTATGGGAAGAATGATCTGAGGAGCTCATCTTGGGTAAAAATAAATTGGAATCATTTTGATGAAAATAGGAATACAACGAACATTTCCGAGAAGATGACCAACATTTTTCATGGTTAAAAGAAAGCTCAATGATGCATTCAGAAATTTCTGGGAAACTTGGGGCTTTGATGAAGAAAACAGTGATTGAAAGTTAACGCAAAAAAGTGTCTTGGATAGCACAGAAACAAAGGGCAAAGTATGTGAGGGACAACTACTCTCCTTCCATCTTATTAATCCAGCTGTGTGTCATCAGTTAAGCCTCCCATTACCCCACCGGGAGAGAGTATCATGTTGTTAAGGCCATGTATTTGGAAGTTAGACAGCCTAGGTTTTAATTCCACCTTTGCCTCTTATGAGTTGTGCGAACTTGTGCAAGTTACCCAATTTCTGTGTGCCTCAATCTCTTCGCCTGCAAAGTGGTCAAATCAAAGTCCTATTAAAAGCTGTTGTCAGGAATAAATGAGTATATGAAGGAGACTTTAGAACAACCCCTGGGACCTATGAGCAATTGCTGTTGTTAGCATTATACTTAAGCTGCTCAAAAGCACTCCGTTTGTTAAGGTTACTTCTGACTGCTTCTGTCCCTTCAAAGTCCGAAAGCATCCGTGTAATTGATACCCTAATCATCGACCTGGCTCTCACAACTTCAACCTTCTGACATGTCCATTGGGTTAATTCCCTAACCTGGACCATATCCATTACCCAGTTTCTCTGTTCCAATGTATGGCCTGACTCACTACTTCAGTGAAGTGAAGATGGACTCCCTAGCCTTCCTTTCTATTTCTGCCTGGTTCAGTCTTTTATTCTTTTTTTCTTCTGCTGCAGAAGTAGTGCCTCTTCCCACTGCTGGTTGAAATGCCCCTTTCTTCTTAACCTCTGCCTCTAATTATAAACATTTCCATTTATTCTAGAATTTTTTTCTCTTTATTATCTTTTCTCTTCCCAGATTATGTCTTCGTCTTTTCATGGATTTTCCCATCCTGCTCACAAGCATGGATAAGCTTTCCCTCCTGGAAAAGCTGTAACTATCATCTTACTGAATAAATGGCCTCCATTTCTCTACTTATTACTGCCTCCATTTCCTCACCACCCCACCTGCTATCAAATCATAGCTGAAAAAGTTTCTTTCAAAAGTCACTAATAATTTCCTAATGGCAAATTATAGTTGCTTTGTCTCTTGGTGACTAATGCCAGCATCTGACATCTCTATGCCTTTTGAAACTCCCTCTTCCCTTAACTTCTATAAAATAATGCTTTTCAAAATCTTCTCCAAACATTTGTTCCTTCAATTGTTTAATGAAGTACTTCAAACAGAAATAAAAAGAAAATCATGAACACTAATGCCTCCACCAACCAGTCCCATTAGATCTTAATATTTTGTCATATTACATTAGACATTTTACTTTTCATAAATAAAACATTTTAGAGGCACTAGAAGTTCCCATATAACTATTCTAAATTTGTGGCTAATTATTTGTATAGTATTTGATTCTTTGTTCAGCAACTACTTATTGAGTACCTGTTACGTGCCAAACACTGTTGTAGGCACTGTAGTAAGCAGAGAAGACAAAAATCTCTTCTCCCTGGGGCTCATATTCTAGTGAAGAAGACAAAAAAAAATTAAGCAAAATATATAGTACATTAAGTACTGGCACGTACTAAAAAGAAAAAATTAAATGAAGGGAAAGAGTTTGCATTGAATGGGTTGAAATTTTGGATGAGGTAAAATTTGGGGGTAGCTACAAACACTATATATGTCTATTCCCATAAGTGATTTATATTGTTTAACTTTTTTTTAGTTTTAATTAATATCACACTGTACATATCTTTTTAAAACGTATGCTTTTTGCTCAACATTAGATTTTGACTTAATCATGTTGATTAAGCACTATGAGTGAGTGATAACACAAACAGTGGCTAGAGACTTTAATAGCATGCTTACGGTTTTGTTTACTTGAAACACTAAAACACATAGTCGAAAGCAATCAGAGCTGCTGAAAAGTGAGGGGAGTGCCATGAGAAAAAAAAAAACACAGTGGAAAAGATACTAATTCTGTATCTCTGCTCAAATCTGAACCACACATGTACAGAGGTACATGCAAACAACAAGCCAACTAAGAATAAAAGATCTAAGCTGAGATTTGAGCTGCCCCCAAGAGTTATTTTATAGTTTATGCGCCATTAAATAAGTTACCTGCTTTTAAAAAAATCAACACTATTCAGAGGAAAATAACAGAATGCCGAGGTCTTCACAACATACCAGTCACAATGTCCACATATTAAAAAATAAGAAAAAAAATTAAGGAAATGTGACCCATTGTAAAGAAAAGAGACAACAAAAAATGAACCCAAGATTATCCAAATATTGTAATTAGCAGACAAGGATTTTACATCTTTTAATTCTGCTTAGTGAAGTAAAAGAAAGTACTGTATGCTTTTAATGACTGTAAAGATAGGAATGTCAGCAGAGAATAGAAACTACGTGTGTGTGCATATATATATATATATATATATATATATATATGT
>NW_007247040.1:46184-69743 GCF_000164805.1 Carlito syrichta | reverse complement strand
CGATCCTTCCTCCTCAGCCTTCCAAGTAGCCGGAATTACAGGCATGCGCTACCTCGCCCGGCTGATTTTTTTGATTTATTGTAGAGATGAGGTCTTGCTGCCCAGGCGGGTCTTGAACCTGTGGGCTCAGGCAATCCACTCACCTCAGCCTCCCAAAGGCGCGGGATTACAGGCTGAGCCACCGAACCCGGCTTTTTTTTTTTTTTTTTTTTTAAAGAACCAAAGAAGGACAAAATTATGGACTTTGCAGTGGCTTGGATGGATTTGGAGTCTATCATACTCAGTAATCTATCACAGATACAAAGAGCTGAGCACCACGTGTTCTCACTCAGAAGTGGACCTTGGGCACCTATCATACTACAAGAAAGGGATTGGCAGTAGTGGGACACTGTCAGGGGAGGGGAGGGCCACCTACATCAGTAAGGGTGCCTGATCCTAGTCCAGGCAAAATGAGGTCCAATGGGAGGCCGAAAACTTCACTGGTACCCAAGCCACTTACTACACACTCCTGACTTGTACCCCGCAACCTTAAAGTAAAACAAAAGAACCAACTGGAAATTGTAGAACTTAAAAATACGATATTAGAAATAAAAAATTCGAGGTGAGTGGATTGCCTGAGCCCGCCTGGGCAACTTGGCGAGACCTCATCTCTACAATAAATCAAAAAATCAGCCGGGCGTGGTCGCGCACGCCTGTAGTTCCGGCTACTTGTAGTTCCGGCTGGGAGCGTGCCACTGCATTCCAGTCTGGACGACAGAGTGAGACTCCAACACAAAAATAAACATAAAAAATTCATTGGACAAAATTCATGACAAAAAAAACAGATGAAGTAGTAAGTAAACATAAAGATAATTCAATGGAAATCTTCAAATCTGTATAATTGTGATCACAGAAGTAAAGGATAAAAATATTAGTAATTTATTATTTTAAAATATTTAAGAAAAAATAGCTGAAAAGTCTCCAAATTTGGTGACAGAAAACCTTACAGATTCAAAAAGAAGTGGAAGTGCCAGCCCCAAGCAGGAAAAATACAATGAAAACCAGGCCTAGGCACATCAGATTCAAAATGCTGAAAACCAAAGATTAAGAGAAAATATTGAAAGCAACCAGAGAAAAATGATGCACGACACACATGCATATGAGGAATATCAAGTTAAATTAACACTAATTTCTAGTCAGAAATAATGGAGCTCAGAAGACAATCAACCGCCATCTTTAAAAGTACTAAAAGGAAAGAGAAAAGTGTCAATGTAGCAGTCCATATCTGGCCAAAATAGAAAAGAAAAAAGGTCCTTCAGGATACAGACAAAATATAAACATTTTCAGATAGAAGAACATTAATAGAATCTGTCACAAGAATATTTGTTCTACAAGGGTGGGTATGTATACAAAAGAAAGGAAACCAGCATATCAAAGAGATGCACTCCCATGTTTATTGCAACGCTATTCACAATAGCCAAAATATGGAAGCAAACTAAGTATCCACCAACAGATGAATGGATAAAGAAAATGTTATATACAGACAATGTTATATAAGGATAAGCAAAATGTTATATATAGGAAGAAATATATATATAAACAATTGAATTATTCAGCCATTGAAATAAAGGAAGATTTTATCATTTGCAGCAACATGGATGGAACTGAAAGCCATTATCCCAAATGAAATAAGTCAAGCACCAAAAGACAAATACTGCATGTTCTTATTCTTATGCAGGAGCTAAAAAAGTAGATCTCATGAAGACATAGCATAAATTGGTGGTTACCAGAGGCCAAGAAGGGGGTGGCGGGGGAGGGGAGAAAGAATATAAATGTATTTAAACTGTATACTTAAAATGGCAAGAATGGAAATTATATTTGTATCCTTTACCTCAATAATTTTTTTAAAGAAATGCTACCGGAAAATCTTCAGGCGGAAGGACAATGATACCAGATGAAACTGCAGATCTTCTCCCAGTCTATGACTTCTTTTGTCACTTTGTTTATGGAATCTTTTATTGAACCAAAGTTTGAAAATGTGAATGAAGCCCAGTTTTTCAGTCTTTTTCCTAATAGTTTGTTTTTTGCATTTCGAGAAATTCTTCTTATTATCCCCAGGGTCATAAGGCTATTCATATATTTCACTCTTAAAGTTTTGCTTTTCACATTTAGGTGTATATTTCAACTTAAGTTTATTTTCGTGAATGGTGTAAAGTGGAATCTACTTTTCCCGCTATGGACAAGTAGCATCTTAAGCCATTTTTAAATTCGTCTCCCAAAATTTATCTGCCAACTTTGCCATAAACCAACTTTTTATGTATGCATGTCACCTTTATATTCTGATCCATGGGTCTGTTTCTACATCCCTGTTTTAACCACACTGTCTTAATAATTACACCGCTATAGTAAGTCTTTATGTGGCAAGTCTCCCCTCCTCCTTCTTCAAATTTACCTTAGTTGTTCTTGACATTTTTGTCGATTATATTAATTTAAAATCAACTTATCAATTTAAATGAAAAAAAAAACTTGTTGAAATTTTTATTGGAATTGATTGAATTGATGGACTAATTTACAGTTAAGTCAAGTTGCTATCTTGAGTGTTCATGAACATTATTTCTTTCCATGTATCTAGCTTTTCAATAAAACACTGTAGCTTTTTCCATAAGAGCCCTGAACATCTTTTGTTTGGTTTACTTCTAAGTACTTTATAATTTTTATTGCTATTTTGACTAGGCCATTGTTTCATATTACATTTTCTAATTCATTATTGTTGAAATGTCAAAAGAACACTGATTTTAAGTTAATCTTATATTCAGCAAACTTGTTCATCTCTCTTATCAGTTCTAGTACTTTGTAGATTTCTTAGCATTTACAAATAATGAGTTTTGACTCATACATCCTAATTATTATAATTATTTAAACTTATTATATTGAATAAGATCTCTAAACAATGTTGAATAAAATATGTATAGTGAGTCATTTCTTTATTTCTAATTCCATTGATAATGCATCTAAAATTCATTTAAAATTTTTGTTTATTGTACAACTTTTTTTTTGAGACAAGGTCTTGCTCTATCACCCAGGCTGAAGCACAATGGCACAATTAGGCTCAAGGAACCCTTTCACCTTTGCCTCCCAAAATATTGGGATTATAAGCATGAGCCACTGCATCTGACCTATTGTAGAATATTTTTATAGCCGCACTTGAGAAAGTTTCCTCCTAATCGTATTTAGCGAAGAGTTTTTAATGATGAAAATGTATTGAGTAAATAAAGATTTTATTAAGTAAATAATACAGAGTTCCCATATACCCTCTCTTCCCCTTCCCCACACTCTACACAAAGTTTTTTTCTATTAATAGCATTTTGCATTAGTGTGGCAGATTTTTACAACTGATGAACCAATATAGACAAGCATTATTGACTACAGTTGATTTAGGTTTACTCTTTGTGCTGTACAGTTCTAAAGATGACTGTTCAAAGACCGTCTTCATTTCTGTTACAGTGTTTTTATTTCTAGCATTTGTTTCCGTTTCTTTTTGTTTGTTTTTTTTTTAAGTTGGAGTCTCACTCTGTTGCCCAGACTGGAGTGCAGTGGCCACTCCCAGCCACCACAGCCTCGACCTGCTAGGCTCTGGAGATCCTTCTGCCTCAGCCTTCCAAGTAGCTGGAATTACAGGCATGCGCTACCACGCCCAGCTGATTTTTTGATTTATTGTATAGATGAGGTCTCACCGCCCAGGCGGGTTTCGAACCCGCGGGCTCAGGCAATCCACTCACCTCAGCCTCCCAAAGGCACGGGATTACAGGCTGAGCCACCGAGCCCGGCTGTTTCCATTTCTTTTAAAGTTTCTGTCTCTCTGCTTATATTACCCATTTGTTCTTGTTTGTTGTCCACTTTCTCCATTAGAGCCCTTGGCATATAATCACAGTTTGTTTGTTTGTTTTTTACATTTGCAATGGGAACACTTTATTGACAGTTTAGGGTCACAATGGACAGTTTCACAGAACAGAAATAAAACAGTCAAGACAATGGAGTGTAAAATGGTAAGGGACAAGTTAATACTCTTTACCGTCATCCTCTCCCTCAGCACTGTCTGGTCCAACCTCCTCATAATCCTTCTCAAGGGCAGCCATGTCCTCAAGGGCCTCGGAAGACTCTCCTTCCTCCATCCCCTCACCCACGTACCCGTGAACAAACGCACGCTTGACACACAAACTCGTGGTCTGGGCAAGCCCAGGACTCAGCAACGGCTCAGCATGCACACAGCTCTTTGTGCCTTGGCCAGGTCTCCATTAGGCACTACAGTGGGAGGCTGGTAATTAATGCCAACCTTGAGGCCAGTGGGACACCATTCCACAAACTGGATGGTATGCTTGGTCTTGATGGTTGCAATGGCAGCATTGACATCATTGGGAACCACATTACCACGGTACAACCGGCAGCAAGCCATGCATCTACCATGACGAGGGTCAGAAAGCTGCTCAGCAGAGATGATGGGGGTACATGTGGCAGAGGAAAGTCGATGTGGGAATAGGGTGCCAGGTTGGTCTGGAATTCTGTCAGGTCGACTTTCAGGGTTCCATCAAATCTGAGGGAAGCCGTGATGGAGGATACAACCTGGCTAATAAGGCAGTTAAGATTAGTGGAGGTTGGGTGTGCAATATCGAGGTTTCTATGACAGATGTCATAGATGGCCTCATGTCTACCATGAATGCACAGAGTGCTCCAGGGTGGTGCGGATGGAGTTGCAGGGCTTAACTACAGCTGTGGACACCTCGGGGGCTGGGTAAACGGAGAGCTCCAGCTCGGACTTCTTGCCATAATCCACAGAGAGACGTTCCACCAGTAGGTTGGTGAACCCAGACCCAGTTCCCCCACCAAAGCTGTGGAAGACCAAGAAGCCCTGAAGACCTGTACACTGGTCAGCAAGCTTGCGAATTCGGTCCAAGACAAGGCCAAGTATCTTCTTGCCAATGGTGTAGTGCCCTCAGGCACAGTTGCTGGCAGCATCTTCCTTGCCTGTGATGGGCTGCTCAGGGTGGAAGAGCTGGTCATAGATGCCAGTGTGACTTTCATCAATGATCGCAGACTCCAGGTCCAAACACTGCCGTGGGCACATGCTGGCCAGCGCTTATCTCACTGAAGATGTTGAGGGAGTCGTCTCCTCCCTCAATGGTCTTGTCACTTGGCATCTGGCCATCAGGCTGGATGCCGTGTTCCAGGCAGCAGAGCTCCCAGCAGGCATTGCCAGTCTGGACACCAGCCTTGCCAACGTGGACGGAGATGCACTCACGTATGACGGGGACTTGGAGGGCCTGGAGGAGGCGACAGGGATTTCTCCAGGGAAGAAGCAGTGAGTCTCATAGTTGTTTTAAATTCCCAGTCTGATCATTCCAAAATTTCTGCTATATCTGAGTCTGGTACTGATGCTTGCTTTGTTTTTTCAGCTTGTTGGTTTCTTCCCTGCCATTTAGCGTGCTTTGTAATTTTTTGTTAAAGTCTGTACATAATGTATTGGGTAACAGGAACTGAGATATATTGGCCTTTACTGCAAAGTTGTATGTTCCCTTGGCTTGGAGTTGGGCTATGTCTAATGCTGACAGCAGCTGTGGGTGTCGGAGGCACCCGTGTTTTCTAGTGTCCCTGCTCTGTCTCCCTTGTGATCTCTGGGTTTCCCTAGAGACTCCTTCCTAGCCTGTGTCATGCAGCTCTTTCACTTGTAATCTACTATTGTTGTGCTGGACCCTGCTGACGTCGCGTCAGGGACTGGGGAGGAGAAGTGTTCCATAACCTTAGGATTAAACCTCCGTTTTTTTAGTGGGCTAGAGTGTTTGGACTGTGAGCTTCAGAACAGTTTCTTAGCCTTCTTTTCACCTCCCTTTATGTGAAACGAGAAGGTTAGAGTGAGTTTCACTTGTCTAACTGCCCTTCTAACTCAGATGAGGTCTAGTTTCCCTCAGGGACAGGCTTTTCAAATGTATGTCTGGTTGTATTATAAAGTGATTAATTTTTCCTTCCCCTGTCAGAAACTAGGTTTTTCTCAAATCCTTACCATGAGAGCATGGTAGGGCTTCTAGAGGTAACACTCATGAAAATGGGTGCCCTTAATCCAAGTCTAGGCCCCAGGAGTTTTTAAGTCTCAAGCTACTCCAGACGCAGCCTTCAGTAATTCACTGATCACCAAGCATTTCTATCAGCTATTGGCTCCAGAGTTTTCTGCTCTCTGTAAACTGTAATTCTCTGTATTCACTTATTTCTCCAGTCTTGAGGTTGGTGGTATAAGTTGAGTAGCAAGCCCTCAAAGATCTGCAGCCACCAAGAACCTTGGAAGGTGACCTTACTTAGGAACATGATCTTTGCAGCTGTAATAAAGTTAAGATGCCATCGTATTGGATGAGAGCAGGTCTTAAATCCAAGGGCCAGTGTCGCACAAGAAGAGAGGGCACACAGGGACGTACACGGGAAATCAGGTCACGTGAAGACGGAGGCAGACCCTGGCGCGAGGCAGCTTCCGTGCAGGGAGTGCCAAGACTGCTGGTAGCCACCAGACGCAGAGTTCTTCCTCAGATCATCCAGAGGAAGCATGGCCTCCACCTACTGACACCTTGATTTTTAGACTTTCAGCCTCCAGAACTCGAACAGAATAAACTTCTGGCGCTTTAAGCCACTTCGCTAAGCACTTTGACAGCAGCCCTGGGAGACTAATACTCGAAGTTTACCATCTGACCTCAGTTAGCTGATAAATCTAAGAAGAGTTGTTGAGTTTCAGGTTTTTTCTGATATGAGGTTAGGAGTGATAACTTCCAAGTTCTTTATGTGTTAAGTAGAAAACAGAAATCTCTACTGAGCTTTAATAAATCATCTTTTAAGGTAGTCATAGGGTTTTCTGACTGTTAATAAGATATGCTACATTAACAGATTTTCTAAAGGGCCCTCACATTCCAGGAATACGCTGTATCCTAATATACCATTTTTTCTTAACACTGCTGAATTTGCAGTGCTGATTTTTTTCTAGACTTTTTGCACCCTTGATGAGGTCAATAATTTTCTCATCCATTTTGAGATCCTTAAGTATCAAGGCTGTAGTAGTCTGAAAAAAATGAACTGCATAGGTTTCCTTCTTTCAGCTGATATAAAATAGGGATTGTCTGCTCCATCATGGTTAGTTGAAGGGTGATCAGCCATCGCGTTTTGCCCAGGATTGTTCTAGTTTAGCATTAAAAATCAAATGAGCATGACGACTCACACCTATAATCCCAGCTCTCTGGGAGACCAAGAACATGCCCCTGCACTCCAGCCTAGGTGAGAGAGTGAGAATCTGTCTAAAAAAAAAAAATGTTCCAGAAGTCCCCTCAGTCCTGGACTAGTGAAACTCCCCTGGTATCTTTTGATGTTGGAAAAAGGGGTGGGGAATTATTGTATTGTTCTTCTACGTCTAGTTTCTTGAGTTAAACATTTAATTATTTTTCATTGTTCTTAAAAAGTGTACTTATGACTACTTATTTACTTCTCAGTATTGCCTTAGCTGTATGCATTCCATTGTTGTCATTTTATTGTCATTTGATCCTGAATATTTTTGCAATCAGTATTGTGACTTCCTCTTTAATTTAAAATGTAAAATTTTCTTACAATCTTTGTCTCATGGATTTTTATTCAACTGCATTTTAGTCAGAGAACACAATCTGAATGACATCAATTCTTCAAATTTTGAGACTTTTTTGATGTGATAAGTTGATTAATTTTTGTAATGTTCCCAGATTACTTGTATTTACATTCTTTATTTGTTGGGGAAAAAAAGAGTTACTTTCATTAATTTTTGATATAAATGTTCCACATCTTTGTTAAGTTTTAGAATTATTGACATCAGCTTTTTTTCACTTTGTATGTGGTTTTTATTTATTTCTCCTTGTAATTCTGTCAGTTGTTGTCTATATTACGTATAATAGTATATATAATATTTAAAGATTATATTATTAAGGGCAAGCATACTTATAACTTTTACCTCTTCTTGGTGGATTCCGTAAATTAATACACTGCATCCTCATTTGTTTGTTACAAATGATTTTGCCCTAAATTCTAATTTACATAGTATATTATACCAGCTTTAGAAAAATAAGAGTTTTGGCTAGGTGTGGTGGCTCATGCCTATAATCCCAGCACTTTGGGAGGCTGAGGCCAGAGGATTGCCTAAGCCCAGGGGTTCAAGACCAGTCCGTGTAACTTGGTGAGATCTCATCTCTACAATAAATAAAAAAATTAGCACTGGGCACAGTGGTTCCCACCTGTAATTCCATAACTTTGGGAGGCAGTGGTGAGAGAATTGCCTGAACCCAGGGATTCGAGACCTTGTCTCTACAACAAATTAAAACATTAGCCAGGTATGGTAGCAAGCGACTGTAGTTCCAACTACTTAGAAGGCTGAGGTGGAAGGATCACCTGGTCAAGGTTGGCACTCCAGCCTGGGTAACAGAGTGAGACTCTGATTCAAAAAATAAAATAAAATTAGAGTTTTGATTATGTATTTATTTCAGTATTATTTTCCACCTCTTTACTTTTGTCCATTCTATGTGGTTTTGAGTTTGTCACCTTTAAGAAGCAAATAAGAGTTTTGGCTAGGCGTGGTGGCTCATGCCTATAATCCCAGCACTTTGGGAGGCTGAGGCCAGAGGATTGCCTAAGCCCAAGGGTTCAAGACCAGTCCGTGAATTTTATTTTTTTATTCAGTTAGATATTCTCTTTCATTAATAGATGAGTTGACTTTTTATGTTTATTATGATATACTTGAGCTTATATTTATCATCTTATCTGCCCTTTGTTTTTTCTCCTTCTCTCCCATCTTTTAATAAAAACTTTCCAAAATACCCACTTTTCTCTGCTCATTTGAAAGGTGTGTATTGTGTTTCTATTGTTTTACTGATTACTTTTATACTTTAAAAATAAAATGTTTAACTGTTAATTTTTCTAACTATTCACTATTTCTATCCTCCCCCGATTGAACGTGACTTGTTATTCTTACTTAGAGTTTCGGTTTGCCTTTAAAAATGAAATCCAAAAAGCACAATAAAACCAAAATGCAACCCAGTGGCAGTGGGGGATGGCTGACTGAAGACATCACGACCTGCAGCTCTCAGCAAAGAAACCCCCGTGGCGGAGTGAACCCAGGGCTTTGAGGGCCAACATGAAGCCCAGGCTAAGGTCCATCAGATGGTCACCTAGGGACACAGAGGACGGTGGTTCCAGGCCCTGGACACCCCCAGAGGCAGCCCGACGTGAGACAGGGAGTGTGCCTGTGGGGACAGAAGCGTGAGTGAAAATGACAGCTTCTCTTTTCTACACACCTCACGCAAGCCTCTTCAGCCTTAGCCAAGGGAGAGCCCCACCCAGGCCCGTCCCTCCTGCACTCCTCTTGCCCTGGCCAAGCACAGAGGGCTGTCCTAAATAGAGACAGATGCACCAGTGGGGGCCACAAGGAGCCTGGGGAACCTCTGTTCCTGGAGTTGCAATGCCATGGTGCCAACAGCCCCCCATGGAGAGGCAAGTGACACCCTGTAGGGGTGGTCTGTGCCATGTGGATGCTCCCTCTGCTTACCACCCTTTCCAGCAACCAGTAGGGGTGGATGTGACCACTTGGAGGGTGTCTTGGGCTGCCATTGCAGCCCAAGGTCAGGGCTGCAGATGTGGCTCGCTGTCAGGGCACGGCCACTGAAGCAACAGCCCCTCCCACAGAGCAGGGCAGGAACTAAGAGGCCAGGCGCCTCTGCTCATGAGGCAGTGATGGTGGCCGCACCCACTCGCAGACGGAGGGAGAAATAACAACCCGCCACTCCATCCCTTTTACCCCTAGATGAAAGGGACAGCCCACTCAGACAAAAGGAGGTCACTCCATACCCTGAAGAGCACCTGATCCAGAGTAGAGCACAGGGCCCCACCTGGCTACCTGCCAGTCCTGCTGACAAGACACACGGTCTGGGGAGGAGGCCACTGGAGCTCCATCCAGGGCCCAAGGCACCTTGTGGCAGAGGGAGGGGACAGACTCTGAGCAAGAGGAAGGGACTCACCCTGTTCTTGCCAGACTGCACTGGTGAAGCAGTTTCAGTTTCCCCCTGGTGCACCACCCTTCCTGCCGCCACTACCCCCCAACTGGTATATTAAAGGAAGGAGGTCAGGCAGGTGCGCGTGCATGCATGCAGGCACACACACACACGCACACCCATCCACACTGTCACCTCAACAGTAGCAACCCTATCTAATAAAAAATAACAAAACAGAAAATAAAAAGAAAAGAGTATGCCCTCACAGATGAGGAAGAACCAGCAAAAAACAACAAAAAACTCCACTGTTAATCTGAAACCTTAACTAACACTCACAAAAGGCTTCCCAGATCCCAAGCAATGGAACCCATTCAGAACAACTAGTCCCAGATGACAGGCATAGAATTCAAACTATGGATGGAAAAACACTCATTGAGATCCATGAGAAAGTATACACACAAATCATGCAGGCCATGAGAAGAGTGCAGGAAGTGAAACCTGAACTGGCCATTATAAGAAAGGAATATTATAAGAAACTGAACTTCTGGAGATTAAAAGGACGCTGAAGTACACTACATAATGATAAAAGGCTCGATCCACCAGCAAGAAATATCTGTCTTGAATACATACACACTCAACATAGGAACACCGA
This sequence comes from Carlito syrichta, assembly GCF_000164805.1. Classification (NCBI taxonomy): domain Eukaryota; kingdom Metazoa; phylum Chordata; class Mammalia; order Primates; family Tarsiidae; genus Carlito; species Carlito syrichta. The sequence goes on along the minus strand of NW_007247040.1, from coordinate 59,078 downwards.
GACTTATAAAACAGTTGCTGGTCACACTAAGAGGAGGACATAGCCAGCCAGCCATGCAATTAGACTCAGAGACTTTAATATCCCACTAACAGCATTAGATAAGTCATTCAGGCAAAAAACTAACAAGGAAATCTGAAGTCTTAACTAACACTTGACCAGTAATAGACATCTACAGTACTTCACTCAGTAACTACAGAATATACATTATTTTCATAAGCACATGGAACATACTCCAAGTGTGGCAAATGCTCAGATATATTTCTTGTATGATTGAGTGAATGAACGTAGAAACACATGAGTAACTGCTTCGGGGTCAGCAGTTGGCCCCATGGTAATCACCTGGGATGGCAAATTGTCTCCCACTAACCCTGTGGCAGTAAGGGGGGTTGGTAGCAGTTAAAGGTATTTCTTTTTGAAAGGCAAGCTGCAAGCTTTAAAGACCAGCCAGGTCAGTTTTGTTTGAAAAGCCAAATGGCCAAAGACTGATGGCTCTCATGGAAATGCAAAAGAGTAACTAATTCACAGACTCATCCAAAACCCTTCTTTCGAAGTTGACAGTTTACAACCCTGCAGTTCCTGGAGACCATTTGTTCTTTGAAAAATCTGATTTTTCCGAACACTACCTTGTAAATTCCAAAGAGAATGTGTAATCGCTCAACACGACCCCCTCCCTTACCTAAACGAAGGTATAAGACCCTGCTTCTCCCATTCTGTGGGGCTCAACTTGGATGCGTTAGCCCTTGTGCCTGCCGACATAGTAAAATTGCCACTTCCCATAATAGTCTTGGTGTCACGTTCTCTCTATTTTCCTGCTATACAAGATCAGACATAAATCAAGTGTAAACAAATTTCAAAAGGTCAAGATCATACCATGCATCTGAGAAATAAAAATATATAAAAATAACTTTCATTACCAACAGCAGCCCCCCCATAAACACACAAATACATGAAAATTAAACAACATGCTTCTGAATGACTTTTGGGTTAACACAGAAATCAGGACATAAACAAAAAGATTCTCAGTATGAACAAAAACAAAGACACAACACCAAAACCTCTGGGATACCATGAAAGTGGTGCTGAGAGCAAAGTTTATAACACTGCACAAACATATGAAAAAAATAGAAAGAGCACAAGTAAATAGTCTAACATCACACTTAAGAAAGCTGGAAAAACAAGAGCAATCCAATGCCAGAATTAGCAGGAAAATGGAAATTATGAAAATAAAGTCACAGCTAAGTGAAACAGAGACAAAAATTTATGCCAGGTGTGGTGACTCACGCCTGTAATCCTAGCACTTTGGGAAGCCAGGGTGAGAGGACTGCCTGAGCCCAGGGGTTCAAGACCAGCTGTGCAACTCAGTGATGCCTCATCTCTAAAATGAAAGGAAGGCAGGAAGGAAGGAAGGAAGGAAAGAATGAATTATACAAAAGATCAACAAAATGAAAAGCTGGTTCTTTGAAAGGATAATTAATATTGAAAGACTCCTGACCAGATTAACAACAACAAAAAAAAGTGAGTGAGAAAATTTGAATAAACACAATTAGAAACAAAAAAGGTGATGTTATAATTGACCCTGGAGAAATACAAAAGATTATCAGAGATTACTGTGAACATGTGTATGAAAGTAAACTAGAAAATCTAGAGGAAATGGAAGAATTCCTAGCATGACATAATCACCCAAGACTGAAACAGGAAGAAAGTAAAACACTAAACAGACCAATAACAATCCAAGAAACCAGGCCAGGTGTGTGGCTCCTGTCTGTAATCCCAGCACTTTGGGAGGCAGAGGCAAGAGGATTGCCTGAGGCCAGGGGTTCAAGACCAGCCTGGAAAACTTGGCAAAACCTTGTCTCTACAATAAATCAAAACATTAGCTGGGTGTGGTGGTGTGCACCTGTAGTTCCAGCTACTCAGGAGGTAGAAGGATTGTCTGAGCCCTGCAGGTTGAGGCTGCAGTAGCCATGAGCATGCCATTGCACTCAAGCCTGGGCAACAGAGTGAGACTGACCCGAAAAAAAAAATCCAAGAAACTAACTCAGTAATAAGAAACCTTCCCATAAAAAATAAAATTAAAAAAAGCCCTGGGCCAAACAGTTTCTCAACTGAATTCTACAAAACATACTAGGAAGAGCCAATATCAATCATATTGAAAATATTCCAGGCAATTGAGAAGGAAGGAGTTCTCCCAGCTCATTCTATAAAGCCAATATAATACTGATACCCCAAAATGGCAAAGACCGAACAAGGAAAGAAAACTACAGGCCAATTTCCCTGGTGAAAATAGATGCGAGGAAGGCAGGAAGATGGTGGTGGAGCCAGTCAGACTATGAGTCTCAGTGTGAATGAGTACATGGAAAACTTTGCATATGTGTCTGTGAGCAAGTGGGTGTATGAGTGGCTGACTGAGTGGGGACTCAGGAGCAAGTGGCCAGGGCTCTCCTGGTGAAGCAGCGAATGCTGCAGGTGTTCTGCTCAGACGCTAGCACTTCCCAGGGTGCAGAAGCTGAGCGCTATTTTTTAAAAATCAGCAAAGCCCTTCCTGGGAAGAAGCTGCGAGAGCGACTGCCGGCTTGAGTCTTCACCTCACCACTGCGCTGCCTGGCCAGACACAGGCAGCAAGTGCTGAAGAGGAAGTGCACGAGGGAGCCGCAGGCAGAGCCCCAATAAGACAAAACAGGCACCCCGTCACCATTTTGGAAACAGGGCAGGAAAGCGCTCCCCTTGCTCACCACAGAATGACAGACCTGATCACTGTGACCAGCAGATTCACTACTCAGGGGCTGACTGTGACCCAGAGGGAATGTCCCCAAAGCACAAACTCTGGAGGGCAGGACGTGTGCTGAGTCTCAGGTGTCCCACTCCCTAGCCTGACTCAGCCTCGGAACACAGGGTATGACCAGCAGAGGACAAGGAAGACCTCTGAAGAGACCAGTGGTGGGTATGGGACTGCCCCTACCCCTTCCTCCCCATCAATCCTCCGAACGTCAGACCCACACGGCTGGGGCATGACTGAGAGGGGCAAACCCGGGCAGAGCCTGGGGGCCAGCCATGACAGGAGGACTCGACTCCAGGATCAGCCTGGCTGGGGCACCCCACACCAGCACTAGGGGAAGAGACAACTCCACACTTTCCCACCAAAGGGGATTCCCCTGACCCTATGAGAATGGGAGGGGAGGTCTGAAGCCCCCTCAACCTCCTCCTCCTTCCCCAGCCCAACACTGGGGAGATTGGGAATGAGACCGCAGCCCTGTAGGAGACAGCACAGGGGCTTACCTGTGAGCAGCTGAGAAGAACAAAATACAGAACCTGCCACAAGAGGGCAGGTTGTTTTCTATTTTGCGGGTTTGTTTGTTTTTAATTTTTTTTTCTTTTTCCTTTGTGCATGAATGTGTATGTTTGATTCCTTCTTCTCCTTCCTCCTCCTTTCTTCTTCTCTTTCTTCTTCCTCCTTCTTCCTCCTCCCCCTCCTTCTTCTTCCTCCTTCCTCCTTCTTCCTTCTTTCTTCTTTTTGTTTTCTGTTTAAGTGTGTACACGAATGACTGACTGTTCATCTACCAGAGGTTTTTTTGTGTGTTTGTTTTGGGTTTGTTCTTCTCTTTTTTAAGTTTAATATGTGTTTGCGTAAGGGTTTGATTTGAATTCCTTTTTTCTCTCTCTTTTCTTTTTTGCTTCTCCTTTTGTTTTGTGTTGGGTGCATGCATGTGTGTATGTGTGTGTGTGTGTGTGTGTGTGTGTGTGTGTGTTCAATTTTCCTGGGGTTTTTTGTTGTTGCTGTTGCTTTGTTTTGCTTTTTTTTCCAGCTTCTTTTAGTGTGTGTGTGTGTGTGTGTGTGTGTGTGTGTGTGTGTGTGTATGTCTGTTTAATTGCTTTTTGCTTTGGTTTCTGCTCTTGTCTTTCTGTGTTTTATTTTACTTTATTTTTTGCCCACCTTATTTCATTCTACTTATCTCTGTTCTCTGCATTGCTGTAACTATATCTTGGACTCAGGGTATACACACATGTACCCATTGCATTGTCATATGGAGTGGTGGTGGGGAGTGGGTTTCAGGAAACCCCTACCACAATCAGTGAACATTGTGATTTGCAGGTAGTTTCTGAATCCTAGCTCCCTATCCTCCACCTTATTCAGTTCTCAAATCTACATGACACAGCAAAGTTTCCCACCCATAGATGAATATGTTCAATATAGAACAAATTCAGAGCCCTGATCAGGGAAGAATAGAGGGCTGAGGAAACATCAGAAGTGAAAACCTCTCCCACTGCCACAGAATAATGGAACTAAAGAGAAAATAAAGAAATCTGTCACAAATGAGGAAAAACCAATGGAAGAACACAGGTAATTCCCAGAATAACAAAAAGAAAACGCCTGAAAAATCAGATCTCAGAGCCCAAACAATGGAAGTCATCAACTACTAGTCACAGAATACAACAGGAACTAGGAAATGGGTGGAAAGAGTAAATAAGACTCAAGAAAGACAAGATGCAACACTAAAAGAACTTGTAGCAGAGATTTTGGGGCATAAAAAATTTCATCCAGGAAGTAAATAACTAGATGTCAAGTATGGAAAGCAGAATTAATCAAACAGAAAAAAAGAATCTCAGAACTTGAAGACCAAAACATAGAATTAACCCAATCTGCAAAAAAAATATAAAAAGAAAACTCAGAAAGAAAGAACAAAAGACTCCAAGAGATGTGCAATTATATTAAGAGGCTGAACCTATGACTTATTGGAATCCCAGAAGAAGAATGGGAAACAAAGAACACCTTAGAGCAAGTATTACAGGAGGTTATCCAAGAAAACTTTCCCCATCTCACCAGAGATGTGACCAGCCAAAAACAAGAGTTACAGAGAATCCTTGCAAGACATCAAATAAGACCAACCCCTAGACACATAGTAATTTGCCTACACAAAGTAGGTACAAAATAAAAAAATCCTAAAGGCAGCAATAGAGAAAGGTCAGACTACCTAACAGGGAAAACCAATCAGAATAGCAGCAGACCTATCAACAGAAACACTACAAGCTAGAAGAGACTGGAGTCCAATATTCAAAGTCCTCAAAGATAAATGATTTCAACCAAGAATTTTCTACCTCGCCAAGCTCAGCTTCATCAGCAATGGAGAATTAAAATCCTTCCCAGACCCAATCCCTAAGAGATTATGTAGCTTCCAGACCAGCTCTACAGGAGATGCTTAAAAAGGTATTAAGCACAGAAGAAAGAAAAAAAAAAAAGAATGACCACACATTTCCCAAGAGAACAGGAGAACACAGAATCAGCACAGAATACATCAACATTGCAAACCTGAAAGCGCACACATACATCAACCCAAAAGTTAAAAGAAAACAAAGAAAAATCTTTATAACAATCTCATGACAAGGATAAACAATCAAATTTCAAAAATCAGCCTGAATGTGAATGGACTAAATAAATGCACCACTGAAAAGACACAGAATGGCAAACTGGATAAGAATCCATGACCCAATTATTTGCTGCATCCAGGAAACTCATCTCACCACAAGGGATGCACACAGACTCAAAGTTAGAGGATGGAAAATGAATTTACAGGTGAATGGATCACAAAAGAAGGCAGAAGTCATGATCTTAATATCAGACAAAACAACCTTTAAGCTATCCAAAATTTTAAAAGATACAGAAAGACACTATGCAATGATAAAGGTTCAATCCATCAACAAGAAATATCTATCCTAAACATATATGCACCCAACACAGGAGCATCTGCATCTATAAAGCAACCATTAAGTAAACTAAAAAAAAGACATTGACTCTGACACTATTACAACTGGGGTCTTAAATACCCCACTAACAACCCTAGCTAGATCTTCAATGCAAAACATTAACAAAGAGATCCGGAACCTCAACTTGACCTTATGGACTTAACAGAGACCTACAGAATACTCCATGCACCACAGAATATACATTCTACTCACAACCACGTGGAATATACTCCACGATCAATCACATCTTCAGTCATAAATTAAGCATAAACAAATTTATAAGATTGAAATACTGCCATGCACCTTCTCATACCACAGTAAAATAAAACTAAATATCAACACCAACAAAACTCCCCCCAACCCACAAAGACATGGACACTAAAAAGCATGATGCTGAACAACTACTGGGTCAACACAGAAATTAAAAGATTCCTGGAAACAAATGAAAATGAAGAAACATCTTGCCAAAACCTCTGGGATGTCATAAAAGCAGTTCTAAGAGAGGAATTTATATATCTTTGAACACATATCAAGAAAATGGACAGATCCCAAGTTAACAGTCTAACAAATCACCTAAGGAAGCTGGAAAGACAAGACCACCAAAACCCTAACTTTAGCAGAGGAATCCAGATGACCAAAGTAAAAGCCCAAATATGGGACAGAGAAGACAAAAATATCATAGAAAAAAATCAACAAAAGAAGAAAGGCTGGTTCTTTGAAAGAATAAATAAGATTGATGGACCCCTAGCTAGACTGACCAAGAAAAAGAAAGACACAGCCCAAATAAACACAATCAGAAACGCAAAAGATCAAATCATAACTCAATCTGAAGAAGCACAAAAGATTATTAGAGATTACCATGCATACCTGTATGGAAACAAACTTGATAACCTAAATGAAATGGAGGACTTTCTGATATCACACAACCTCCCAAGGTTGAAAGAAGACATCGAGACACTAAACAGACCAATAACAACCCAGAAAACTGACTCCATCATAAGAAAACTACCTAACAACAACAACAAAAGCCCTGGACCAGATGACTTTCCAGTGGAATTCTACAAAACATACAAGGAGGAGCTGATACCAATCCCGCTGAAAGCATTCCAGGCAATTGAGAAAGACGGAATTCTCCTCAACCATTTTACGAAGCCAACATCACATGATATCCAAGCCGGGCAAAGATCCAACAAAGACAGAGAACTACAGGCCAATATCCCTGATGAACATAGATGCAAAAATTATCAATAAGATTCTAGCCAATAGGATCTAACAACACATCTCAAAAATCATTCACCATGTAGGCTTCATCCCCAGGATTCAGGACTGGTTCAATAGCTGCAAGACCATAAATGTTATTAACTACATCAACAGATGTAAAAACAAGAACCACATGATTATATCATTAGATGCAGAAAAAACTTTTGATAAAAGGATTGATAAAAAGCTTTGCCAAAGTCTTGGGTACAGAATGTGCAAAAGATAGTTGCATTCTTATACACCAACAACAAACACGCATGGAACCAAATAAAAAGCACAATCCCATTCACAATAGGCACACACACAAAAAAAGAAATACCTCAGCATCTTCCTAACCAGAGAAGTGAACGAGCTTTACAATGAAAACCATAAAACACTGCTCAAAGAAATCCAAGAAGACACAAACAAATGGAAAAATATTCCATGCTCATGGATAGAAAGAATCAACACTATTAGGATGTCCATCCAACCAAAGGCAATCTACAGATTGAACGCATCCCATTAAATTACCAACATCATTCTTCTCAGACCTGGAAATGACAATACAGAAATTCATATGGAAAGATAAATGACCACGAATGAACAAAACAATCCTTAGCAAAAGAAAAAAAGCAGGAAGTATCACACTTCCAGACATTAAACATCACTATAAGACTACAATAATCAAAACAGCCTGGTATTGGTACAAGAACAGGAATAAGGACCAATGAAACAGGGTAGAGATTCCAAAAAAGAACCTCAATTTCTCAACCAACTCATCTTCAACAAAGTCTCCACCAATGACCACTATTCAGTAAATGGTGCTGGGAAAACTGGCCGACCACAAGCAGAAGATTGAAACAGGACCCTTATCTATCACCATATTCTAAATGGATCAAAGACCTAAATGTTAAATCTCAAACTATAAGAATCTAAGAAAACGCAGGAGACACCCTTACAGAAATCAGAGTAAGCAATCAACTCCTGATCTCTAGATGTCCGTGCCATAAGAGGTAAGATAGACAAGTGGGACCTCATTAAACTGAAAACCTGCTGGCACAGTGACTCAAGTCTGTAATCCCAGCACTTTGGGAGGCCAAGGTGAGAGGACTGCCTGAGCCCAGTGGTTCAAAACCAGCCTGGGAAACTTGGTGAGACCTTGTCTCTACGGTAAATCAAAAAAATTAGCTGGACATGATAGTGTGCACCTGTAGTTCCAGCTGCTTGGAAGGCTGAGGTGGAAGGATTGCCTGAGCCCAGTAGGGTAGGCTGTGGTGGCTGTGAGAGTGCCACTGCACTCCAACCTGGGCAACAGGGTAAGACTCTACTAAAAAATAAATAAATAAATAAATATAACTGAAAACCTTCTGCAAAGCAAAAGAATCCACCAAGAGAGAGGAGAGACAGCCCACAGAATGGGAAAAAATATTTACCAACTGTATATCTGACAAAGGCCTAACATTCAGGATCTACAAGGAACTCAAATGTGCCGAAAGGAAAAAAACAAACAGCCCCATTAAAAGGCGTGCAAAAAGGCAACCCCTTTGGGTCCCCACTGTGGGGGCTTCTCTGTCCTCTCAATAAATCCTTCTTTCTCACTTAAAAAATAAAAATAAATTTTAAAAAAGTGGGCAAAAAACATGAATAGACACTTGTCAAAAGAAGATAGATGGGCAGTCAACAGACACATGAAAAAGTGCTCAGCCTCATTAATCATCAAAGAAATGCAAATCAAAACCACATTGAAATACCACCTAACCCCAGTAAGAATGCCCATCATTAATCAAACAATAAACAACAGATGCTGGCAAGGAGGTGGAATAAAGAGAATGCTTCTACACTGCTGGTGGGAATGCAAGTTTTGCTAGTTCAACCTCTATGGAAAACAGTGTGGTGATTTCTAAAAGATCTAGAAATTGACCTTCCACATGACCCAGCAATCCCCCTACTGGGAATATACCTGGAGGAACTCAAATCATTCTACAAAAAATACTGTACATGCATGTTTATTACAGCACTATTCACAATAGCAAAAATATGGAACCAATTGTGCTGCCCATCAAAACTGGTTAAAGAAATGTGGTACATATAAGCAATGGAATTTTATGCAGCCATAAAGAAGGACAAACATATCCACTTCACAGCAACTCAGATGGATTTAGAGTCTATAATACTCCGTGATCTATCACAGAAAAAAAGAACAGAGCATCATGTGTTCTTGCTCATAAGCAAACCCTGAATATTTACCATATACTAGAAGAAAGGGATTGGCAGTAGTGGGATACTGCTGGGGTGGGAGTGGGGACACAACATCAATAAGGGTGCCTGATCTCAAACCAGGCAAAGTGGGAACAAAAGGGAGACCCAAACTTTACCTGTACAATGTTCACTTGTATACCTAATTCTGAATTGCACCCCACATCTTTAAAATAAAACATTAAAAAAATTATACTGAGCAATAAGGAACACAAATAAAATAAAAAATGAAATCTTATTTGAAAAAAATAAATGCAAAAGTTCTCAACAAGAATTTAGCAAATTACTTCCAACAGCACATTTAAAGGAGTATCCATTATAACAAGGTGGGCTTCAGTCCTGGAATGCAAGGCTGGTTCAATATATTAAAATTATTAATACATTAAAATCATTCGATGTAACCCACCACATAAACAAGTCTAAAGCCAACAACCACAAAATCATCTCAATAGACACAGAAAAAGCATTCAATAAAATCAAACAACCCTTTTTGATAAAAACTCTCAAACACCAAGGAATTAAAGAAACATTCCTCAAAATGATAAAGCTATCTATGACAAACTTGCAGCCAACATCATAATGGGCAGAAGCTGAAGGCATTTCCTCTGATAACTGAAACATGACAAGGATGCCCACTCTAACTCCTCCTCTCTAACATGGTACTGGAAGTCCTAGCCAGAGCAACAGGCAGGAAGAAATGAGAGGTGTTCAAATAGAAAAAGAGGAAGTTAAATTATTCTTCTCTGGTATAATTCTATATCTATTAATAGAAAACCCTAGAGAGTTTGTCAAAAACCTTCTCACATTGATAAACGACTTTGGTAAAGACTCAGATTACAAAATCAATATGCAAAAAATAGTAGCATTTCTATACACCAACCACAAGCAGGCTGAGAATCTCATAAAAAACACAAAAATCACAATAGCCAAAAAGTAAATAAATAAAATACCTCAGCATCCATCTAAACTAAGAAGTGAAAATCTTTTACAATGAGAACTATGAAACGCTACTCAGAGAAATCAAGGACAACAAACGACTGGAAGAACATCCTATGCTCATGGGTTGGAAGAATTAATATCATCAAGATGTTCATTCTATCCAAGGCAATCGACAGTTTCAACACAATCCCTATCAAATTATCAGCATCGTTTTTTACAGACCTAGAAAAGACTAAATAGAAATTCATATGGAAGCAAAAAAGAGCCCAAATAGCTAAAGCAATCCTAAGCAAAAAGAACAAAGCTGGAGGCATCACACTTCCAGAGTTCAAACTTTACTACAAGGCTACGGTAACCAAGGCAATGTGGTAATAGTACAAAAATAGACACACAGATCAGCAGAACAGAACAGAAAACCCAGAAATAATCTCTAGGCTTACAGAGTATCATAAGCTGTATGTATCCTGAGAAAGAGACAACAAAAGTTTTTTCAGACTCTTCTTGAGGTGAAGTTGGACTGAGTTAGCCGAAGACTTCAAGAAGTAAGTGTGGCTCAAATTCCTGTCTCGCATGAAGCTATTACCCTGTGGCAACAAAATCCAAAATGCCATTGTCTGCTTTCAGCCTGAAGTCCGGCGACTTGCAGCATTAACTCTACCTACAAATTTGCATTCTTGCTCAGTTACTGGTACAAACTGATATTTACCTTGTTTTGAGCATAGCAGCATTTTATCTATCATTATTATGAGTTTGAGGTTTCATGCATCAACGTACTTGCCATCTTGGACAAGTAGTAGCTGACTATTTTTTGTCTTCTGCATCCTGCTCAACCAAATGCAAGTTATCAAAACTTTGCCCTTGGAATTCTTATCTTTTCTCTAAGATCCGTCTCTCTTTTAGATATCTTATCTACTCCTATGCTTTCACTACAACTTACAAGTTGATGATTCTCAAATCTTTATTAAAAAACTTTTTGTCCTAGACACTCTGCCAAGATTCAAGCTCACATTGTAAACTGTTTGATAGATGTTTACATCTGGATGCCCTATTAATACCTTAAACTTGCAACCCGGGCAATACAACGAGACTCTGTCTCTACGAAAATAAAAAATTTGCCAGAAGCGGTGGTTCACACCTGTAATCCCAGCACTTCGGGAGGTGGAGGCAAGAAGATTGCCTGTGCTCACAGATTCAAGACCAGCCTAGGCAACTTGGTGAGACCTCAACTCTACAATAAATCAAAATATTTGCTGGGTGTGGTGGTGTGCACCTGTGGTTCTAGCAACTTGGAAGACTGAGGTGGAAGCATCACCTGAGCCCAGAAGGTCAAGGTTGCAGTGGCTATGAGTGTGCCACTGCACTCCAGCCTGAGCAACAGAGTGAGACTCTGACTCAAAAAAAAAAAAGCTAGGTGCAGTAATGCATACCTATAGTCCCAGCTACTAATGTGACTGAGGCAGGAGAATCACTGAGCCCGGGAGGTCATGGCTGCAGTAAGCCATGACTGTATCACTATGCTCTAGCCTCTAGCCTCTACCCTGTCTCAAAGCAAAACAAAAAAACAAAACCTTAAACTCAGCATACATAAACTATGCATCATTTCCCTATTCCTACCAATACCAATTCCTGATTTTATTTCTCATAATGAGGCTATCGTTCTCACTGTCACTGTTATCCAGACTTGAAATCCCAATGTCATATTCTCTTCGTGTTTCATTCATATAATCTTATCAGGCTTCAAGTCCTGTATTTTCTCTTTCAAAATTATTCCTAAATTTCTTTCATTCTTTCCACATTTTCTGCCACTAGTTCATCTCTTCTTGATCTCACATCTGAATAACTGAAATCCCTTCTTCAGTGACTCTCTGGATGCTACTGCCACCGCGCTCTAATGTATCTCTTACGCTGCTCCCAACATGATTTAGGTTGAGCATTCTAGGCAATGTGTACCACAGATTCCAGAATCCTGTGCAATAGTTACATTTGTCCTTGTGTCTTCCTCACCACTACCTATTTACATGATTCCTTCCCTACAATTCTAACCTGAATCCTCCCTTTATTCTGCTCAACCGCTACTTCAGTCATACACCTTTAATTAATTCACGAAAAAAGGTTGTTCCTTCATCTAACCTCCCAAAATGCTTTGCTTGAATCATTCATGTGGCACTTGCCTGCTAATGTACAACATGTTTACTTACTTGGTGTTCGCTCCTCGGAGACGAGGGCTGTTTATATACCTGCCTCAACCTTAAAACAGTCATGCCCACAAGAGCAGTAACAAGAATGTAACTTTTGAGAAAAACTGTTATTCAGCTCCTGGCTCCGCCATCGATCGACTTTGGAGATATTAAATTTTCCAAGTATTAAACTTGTCAAATGCTGTGCCTGACACTCCCTCAGCTTCTGCTCAGTAAACTGTCCCAAAACAGTACCTGCTGAAGGAACATAAAATTTTCTTCCCAAAAATATCCTTTCTCACAAACAGAAACAAAACAGCAGAAGAATCAGCCAGTTAGTCACAGGAAGAGAAGAGCACAGACACGTAAAAGGCAAATAGGGATAACTGAATTGGGTCAGTGTTGTCGCACCGTACAAAGATCTGTAGACTCTGCTTCTAAGATCCCGAAAATCCGCAGGACTGTTTGTTTTTTTGTTTTTTTGAGTTGGAGTCTCACTCGGTCGCCCAGACTGGAGGGCAGGGGCCGCTCCCGGCCACCGCAG
>NW_007247040.1:37651-46164 GCF_000164805.1 Carlito syrichta | reverse complement strand
TTTATGGTAGAGATGAGGTCTCGCTGCCCAGGCGGGTCTCGAACCCGCGGGCTCAGGCAGTCCACTCACCTCAGCCTCCCAAGAGCGCGGGATCACAGGCTGAGCCACCGAGCCCGGCTCGCAGGACGATGAACGGACTTCCTGTTCCAAGCTCCATCTCAGTTTGTCATGCTTTTCATTCTTCCTGAGGTCTAATAACTCAGCTTTTCCCCAAAAGCCATTAAAGATAACTGCTTAACTAAGATTTGTGTTACACACACATGCACACACACATGTATATATGCAGGAAATCTACACACAGGCGACCTGCAATGCAAAGAAAGACCCCAGCTAACATCTGAACTTCCCTCACAATAAACCCTCTGCTACTTGTGGACTTTGATGCCATGACAGCGAAAGGGCCCAGCTAAAACACCAGTCTTTATTCCTATTTAAAAAATATTCTAGCCGGGCTCGGTGGCTCAGCCTGTCATCCCGCGCCTTTGGGAGGCTGAGGTGAGTGGATGGCCTGAGCCCGAGGGTTCGAGACCCGCCTGGGCAGCGAGACCTCATCTCTACGATAAATCAAAAAATCAGTCGGGCGTGGTAGTGCGCACCTGTAGTTCCAGATGCTTGGAAGGCTGAGGCGGAAGGATCGCCGGAGCCCAGCAGGTCGAGGCTGTGTGACCGGGAGCGGCCGCTGCCCTCCAGTCTGGGCGACAGAGTGAGACTCCAACTCAAAAAAAAAAAATATTCTAAGGAAAATGCTACAATAAAAGATTCCATCTAGCCTACCTAGAGGAGTTTGCACGCACATTCTTTACTTCACTGTGCTCCCGAGAAGGAATTTCACCTGGAAAAATGGCAAGAATACCTCAGTAGTGCTTTAATGTCTTTATCACTAAATTACTCTTGACAGCTAAAAAATCTGGAAATAAGCCTATGTCATTTGGCTCAGTTTGATAAAGAAGGGAATCCTATTTCCGACATTAATTACGAAGAACTGTAAGTTTTATTCTCCATAAAATATGAGTGGAAGTCATCAAATGTAAGCACCGGTTTCTGAAATGAGCCCTATTTAGTGGCTGATCTTCGATTAATTCAGGAAAGACTTACTGAGTCCTACTGCTGTGGTTTGAACGTCCCTTCCAAACTTGTGTTGGGATTTAATTACCAGTGTAACTAACAGCGCTGAGAGGCAAGACCTTTAGGAGGCAATGGGGAAACGGACTGTTGCTGTGATGGAGGGAGTGGGTTCGCTATCACAGGAGTCCGCCCGGCTGTTCTCTCTGCTCCGGCGCGCTGGCCCTCTCTCAGGCATACTCGCTCACCGAGGGCCGCTTCCCGCCGTGCTACGAAGCAGCAAGAGGGCGCTCAGTAAACGCAGCCCCTCGGTCTTGGAAGCTCCAGCCTTTGGCACCGTAAGCCGAACAGGCTTCTGTGGTCGATCCTGTTTGTGATGTTCTGCTATAGCAGCCTAAAACAGACCAAGGTATCTACGGCATGCCACAGATTCTACGCTCCCTTCTCTGGAACATCATAGCTCTCTCTGCTCCCCTACATGTACCTAAGCCAAGCAGGCGTGTTCCTTAGCATCTATCCTTTAAAGAATGCTCACATCTCAAGGCAACCAACATTCTACCTCTTAATCCTCAATGAAACTGATTCTGGCAAATCAAATTCACAAAAGGCCTAGAGGAACATTCCAACATATTCTCTTCAAGATACTTATAAAACACGTAAGTTACAATTATTTTTTCCAAAGTTCTTTAAAGCCCTTCATATTGTGAAATATAGCATACACAGGAAAGTACATAAACCATAAATACGCAGCTTAATAAAGTATCATTTAAGCAAACATCCATATAGCTATCACCCACGTCAAGAAACAAGGCACTGTCAACACTACAAAAGCCCTCAATTGGTTTTTCCTAACGAGAACTCTCACCTTCATCCCTAAATTGAACAATTACCTGACTTTGGGAGTAATTGCCTTTATGATTCTCCATTTACAAGTGTGATTTTAAAATAACAGAAAACTGTCAAAAATCTATTATTCATTAAACTATATTGGAACATATAGTCAAACCAACTTTTAAAGGTATTATCACAATTATCTTTATCATTTTACAAATATTCAAATGATCTTCCACGGCAGACGGAAATCCCGAAGTGTACTTTATCCCAATCCTTTGGGACCTATCACCAATGATGAAATCGTAGCTATATGCAGTCCTTTATTGAGGTGCCAGGTGCTGTAAACACAGAGTTCTCAGTGTTTCCAAAGAGGGTTGAGTGATCACTCATCCACAGTCACTATTTCAAATAGAATACCCAATCCTGTTCCATGGAAGATGCTTATTAAGGAGCTGCTGGAACATGCAATGGAAATGAGGTTAAAAAAAACAAGCCAGCCGGGCTCGGTGGCTCAGCCTGTAACCCTGTCCCTTTGGGAGGCTGAGGTTAGTGGATTGCCTGAGCCCGCAGGTTCGTGACCCACCTGGGCAACTTGGCGAGACCTCATCTCTACAATAAATCAAAAATTAGCCAGGTGTGGTAGTGCACGCCTGTAGTTCCAGCTACTTGGAAGGCTGAGGCAGAAGGATCACCGGAGCCCAGCAGCTAGAGGCTGCGGTGGCCGTGAGCGTGCCACTGCACTCCAGTCTGGGTGACAGGGTGAGACTCCGACTCAAAAAAACAAACAAACAAAAAAAACAAGCCAAGAAACGCCCACGAAATTAGAGACCTCCCATGGCTATGGGCAGAAAAAAATCACTTCTTTAGCTTGTTTAATTATGTAATCCCTGTCACTATGTTCTCTATAAAATAAAAAAAAAAAGAATAGACTGAAGACTCATTATGTGAATACTGAGAAATATGAGAGGGAAATCTATAATTTGCTGCATATTGCATATCTATATATATAATATAGTTACCGTGTTATACAGTTTAAATGTTCAGTTACATTTTCATTACCTGTACCCTACTCACTAAGTATGTAAACCTAAAAACTAAAAACTATAGTTTAGTTATGCTTATCATTAACCTTATATAAATAAAAGCACACAGTATATATTATTTTGGTCTTGTTTCTATCTTTCAACATTGTTTCTGAAATGCCTTCTTGTTGGGTGTAATTGTCATCTGTTAATTTTCATTACTGTACAATATTCCATCGCACAAATGCACAAAGAAACTTACTCCTCAGTTCTTGGTGATAGATATTTGAGTTAATTCCATTTGAAACCATTAACTATAATGCTATTATGTACATTTTAAAAAATGTATTGTTATTTAATAGAAAGCACCTCGCTTCATCTGGTACGGCGAATAATACATGAGAGGGGGCCCTAGAAATAATCATTCAAGGGCGCCCCAGAAAGCTTGTTCATCCACAAAATAACAGAAAGGGCAAGCACCATCACCACCCAAGCCCTTGGTTATTTTTTCTTCTTTTCGATCTCTGTTCTCGCACCACACCAGAACGGAGCACTCCCTACACATTTTACACTAGGTAGGAGGCTAGCCTTTCGGCCTGCCCTAATGGTGTAACGGGGATCCCCCATGCAGCCGGGGAACCTGGACGGATCTTCGACTTCAGCCTCATCCCAAGGCCCGCGGATGTTCTCTCCAAAGAGCGGCAGGCAAAGGCGTCGAAAGGGCAGAGACCGAGCTGGAACTCGGCCGAAGGGCGAGTGTGGCTCCCGCAGCCCTCCCAAGGCCGAGGCGCCCCGGCCGCCCGCACTGCGCCCCGGGCAGCACACGCCAGCCTCCCTGCCGCTCCCACCCCGCCGCCAGGACCGGCTGTGCGCGGCCCGTTCTGCCCGCGCCGCCAGCGCCGGGCTGTGGTCCTGCGGGCTTCTGCCGCGGCCAGGCGGGTGCGAGCGCCAGGCGAGGGCACGTGACCCTCCGGCTCAGACTCGGGCGGCGCCAGCTCCCGCGCGCCGTCCACGTGGCGCTTTCCCCAGGAGGTTTTGAAACGCGGTCCCTCCAGAGACCCGAGCTGCCTGGGGGTCTGCTGGCCTGCCGTTGTCTTCCAGGGCAGCCACCGAAGCTGGGCCCGCAACAGGCAACTTTGGTTCTGAGCCCAGCGCCGCCCCGGGCGCCGGGCAGGGGGAAGGAGCCTGGCACGGGACCGCCCTGTTCACCCTCTCATAGTCAGAGGTGGAAGCGAGCTTGCTTGCTTGCTGGCTTCCTTCCCTCCCTCCCTTTGTCGCCCAGACTGGAGCCTCAACCTGCTGGGCTCTGGCGATCCTTCCGCCTCAGCCTTCCAAGTAGCTGGAACTACCACACCCGGCTCATTTTTTTGATTTATTGTAGAGATGAGGTCTCGCCAATTTGCCCAGGCGGGTCTCGAACGCGCGGGCTCAGGCCATCCACTCACCTCAGCCCCCAAGGCGCCGGATGACAGGCTGAGCCACCGAGCCCGGCTGGAAGTTTATTTTTAGTTTTACGTCGGCCATCTCTGGTTTGAGCAACTTGCTTTTGCATCTCAAATATCTTCTCCTTTTTAAAATTAAAGTAAAACTTACTTTTTTTTCCTTTAGTCGAAGTTTCACTCTGTCGCCCAGGTTGGAGTGCAGTGGCATGCTCATGGCCACGGCAACCTCGACCTGCTAGGGCTCAGGCAATCTTGCTGCCTCAGCCTTCCAAGTAGCTGGAACCACAGACATGAGCCACCATGTCCAGCTAATTTTTTTTTATTTATTATAGAGACGAGGTCTCACTATGTTGCTCAGACTAGTCTCGAACCCCTGAGCTCAGGTAATCCTCTAGCCTCAGCCTCCCAAAGTGCTGGGATTACAGGCTTGAGCCACCGAGCCCAGCAAAATTTTCTTTGGTTTTACTTTGGGGAGCCATTCTGACTCCCTTTGCATATAAAGGGGAACCCCCACCAAAAAATGAAATTGTCTTTTGGAGAGTGGATCCCTTACTATGCATCTGGAATGTGTTTCTCCAGATCAAACAGTCAACCAAAGTTTTTGTCTGGAATTTGTGAGAAGAAATGATTTGTGGAAGAAACATCCCAAGTTGTGGCAAACAGGTGACTGGTTCTTCCACCATGACAATGCACCTGCCCATGCCACACTGAGTGTTCAGTAGTTTTTGGTCAAAAAACCGGCACGATCCCCATGCTCTACCCTCTCTATTCACCCAATCTCGCCCTGAGCAACTTTCTTTTTGTTTCCCTGGAGGAAGAAAGTCCTCAAAGGGAAACCTTTTGCCCATGTGGAAGAGGTGAAGCAAAACATGGCAGAAGCACTAAAAGGCATCAAAATGGATGAGTTCAAAAACTGTTTTGTTTAGTGGAAAAAACATCTTGATAGGTGTATTACATCAAATGGAGAATACTTTGAAGGTGATTGAAGTTTAAATGTGTAAGAATAAATATGCAATTTTTTATAAAAAGCTTTGGGTCCCTCCTCGTATAATCTAAATGTGACTATTAATCAATGTGCCCATCTTCCATGACCAAGAAATAATAATGTAACTCAAAGTGTTCTCCAGACTTTTCCTGTCCTGAGAATCTAAAACAAACTCAGTGATACAAGGAT
This sequence comes from Carlito syrichta, assembly GCF_000164805.1. Classification (NCBI taxonomy): domain Eukaryota; kingdom Metazoa; phylum Chordata; class Mammalia; order Primates; family Tarsiidae; genus Carlito; species Carlito syrichta. The sequence continues at coordinate 40,630 of NW_007247040.1, read as the reverse complement.
AAAAAGTTAAACAGATCCATTCAAGCCCATTCCTAAAGAGATTAGTCATTAATCCTTACACAACATGAATATTAGTTGCTGAATCTTATTGGAAAAAAGTCAACCTGAACACACTGGAACATAATTAACTGAGTCTTCTCTGAACCTAAGATGTAAGATATATTACTTCCAACTGTTCCATTACAAAGAACTAGATGAAAAAGAAAAAGATCAAGGCTCTTCCTAAGAAAATTTAAGACATCTTTAATATCTTACAAAAAAGCAATGCCCCCATGTAGACTGGAGAAGACTGGAAAAGGAAGGAACTGCTTCCATTAGGGCTTGATCTAAAAGTGCTCACCAATCAATCCAGTCTCCCCCCCAAAAAAAAAACATTTAAGTGATGCCATCCATTATTAATGAAGATGCAGAGTGATGTGCATTCTCATGCATCGATGGTTGGAAAATACGAATGACTGCAACCTCTTTTGAAAACTATTCAGGCAATATCTATTACAATTAAAAAATATATTCATTATACCAGAAATCCTACTTGGAGAGATGTATTCTCTAAAAATAAAAGCACTAGTACCTAAAACAAGTATGCACAGATGTTTCTTTCAATCATGTTTGAAGTAACAAAAGGAAGGAAGAAGGAAGGAAGGAAGGGTCTGCTAATCCATCAAAGGGAGAATGACTGAGTATATTGCAGTATATGCATGCTATAGAATCTTAACTTTTAAAAAGAGTGAGCCAACACTACTGAACTGTACACTTAGAAAATGTTAAGATAGTAATTTTATGTTACAAACTTTTACCAATTTTTAAAAGGAAAAAAATACAGATGAGTCATAACCACTTTCTGATCTGGTGAAATGTTCTTTTTTTCTATTTTGATTCAAGGGGTACATGTGAAAGCCTGTCACATATGATTATTGCATGATGGTGAGACTTGGACTTCTATTGAGTCTGTCACCCAGGTGGTAGACATGGTGCCCAGTGAGCGATTTTCAGCCCTTACTCCCCTTCCCCTCTTTAGGAGAACCCCAATGTCTGCTGTTCCATCCTTTGCCCATTTAGTTCCCCCTAATTAGGAAGAATATATGGTATTCAGTTTTCTGTTTCTGTGATAATTTGCTCAGGGTGATGGTTTTTAGCTACATCTATGCTGCTGCAAAGGACATGATTTTGTTCTTTTTGGCTGCGAGGTATTCTATGGTGAATATGTACCACGTTTTTCTTATTCAGTTCACCACTGATGGGCACCCAGGGGTTTCCATGCTTTTGTTATTGTGGACAGTGCTGGGATAAGCATGCACATGCAGGTGTCTCCTTGGTAGAGCACAGCTCCTTTGGGTATATTCCCAGGAGTGGTATTCCCAGTCGAGTGGTAACTCTATTTTTAGTTCTTTGGGAAATCTCCAAATTGCTTTCTACCGGGGTTTAACTAGCTTATATGCCCAGCAGTGTAGAAGTGTTTCTTTTTTAGCCGGGTGTGGTAGCGCGTGCCTGTAGTTCCAGCTACTTGGAAGGCTGAGGCAGAAGGATCGCTGGAGCCCAGCAGGTCAAGCCCAGCAGGTCACTCCAGTCTGGGCGACAGATTGAGACTCCAACTCAAAAAAAAAAAGTATGTTTTGAATTCCAATATCCAGTCCCCGTGACAGCTGCATTTCTTCTTGTTGTAAATTAACAAACTGGCGTTTTCGTCTTAAAATAAGCACACCAGAACGGACTCTATCGGAACTCCACTCCTTTCTCGCCACCATCCCCATCACCACACACCCCTCCCCCCCAAAGCTCCCTACCTTCTCCTCTTCAACTCTTCAACTCCTCACCACCCACCTAAAAATCAGGTCATTCTCACGTGTGGTCATGGCACTCGGAATTGAGAAAGGCAGAAGAGGAATCCATAGAAAGAAAACGCATGAAATTGGTCAATATTTACTGAGAAAAGATTGGGGGCTGGGAGACAAGGACTCTGAGTTTTGCTCTTTTCGTATTGAATTGAAAACTCAGTTAAAGGCATATCTCATTTTATCATGTTTCACTTTATCGCACTTCATAGATACTACTTTTTTTTTTTTTAACAAATTGAAGGATTGTGGCAACCCTGCATCAAGTACGTCTTCATTTTTCTGACAGCGTATGCTCACTCTGTGTTTGGGTCACATTTTGGTAGCTGTCCTAATGCTTCACACTTTTTCATTATTACTGTATCTATTTTAGTGCTCTATGATCCGTGATGTTACTATAGTGATTTTGGGAGGTGCCACAAGCCATACCCGTCGGAGACAGCAAGCTTAGGACATCTTGTGTGTATTCTGAGTGCTCCACCTACTGGCAGTTCCCTCGTCAGCTCCCTCTTCGTGGGCCTCCTTACTCCCTGACGGATTCCTCTTCCGCCTTTCTCCTTTCCGAGCGCTTCTACCATATGTGAGAAGAATCTGGTCTTAGAGTGTTGAAGAAGAGAATGTAGGGGGATTTTTGTGGGGTGGCTATGTGTGATGATTGGGGACGGTTGGTGAGAAAGAAGTGATGACTTTAGATCAAGTCCATTTTGTGTGTTTATTTTAAAACTAAAAAGTCAATCTATTAATTTACAATGAGAAGGAATAAGGAGGGAATGTTGAAATTAGGTCAACCCTATGATAATTTTTAAATATTCAGGTGAAACAAAGAGTTGCATGTCTCTCACTTTAAATCAAAAGCTAGAAATTATCATGCTTAATAAGAAAGCCATGTCCAAAGCCAAGATAGGTCAAACACTCAGCTTCTTCTGCCAAACAGTAAGCCAAGTTGTGAATGCAAAGGAAAAGGTCTTGAAGGAAATTTAAAATGTTACTCTAGTAAATACACAAATGATAAGAAAGCAAAACAGACGTGTTGCTGATATAGAGAAAGTTTTAGTGGTCTTAAAGATCAAACCAGCCGGGCTCGGTGGCTCAGCCTGTAATCTCGCGCCTTTGGGAGGCTGAGGTGAGTGGATTGCCTGAGACCGCC